>NC_053024.1:679027938-679042919 GCF_003073215.2 Triticum urartu
TAAACCTTGTCTCTGGCATAGTCCGAGTCGGAATAGCCATCAAGATCAAAATAGGACCCCTTAGGATACCAAATGCCAAAATTTGGTGTATGTATTAAGTATCTCACTATCCTTTTCACAGCCTTAAGATGACATTCTTTGGGGGTCGCTTGATATCGTGCACACATGCACACACTTAGCATAATATCGGGATGGGAGGTACATAGATACAATAACGAACCAATGATAGAGCGATAAACCTTTTGGTCAACCGGTTTGTCATCCTTGGCCAAATCCAGATGTCCACTAGTTGGCATGGGATTTTTCATACCTTTGCTTTCTTGCATGTTGAACTTCTTGAATAAGTCCTTGGTGTACTTTGTTTGAGAAACAAAGGTGCCTTCTTTAGTTTGCTTGATTTGCAAACCAAGAAAGAACTTGAGTTCACTCATCATAGACATCTCAAACTTCCTAGACATTAGCTTCCCAAACTTTTCACTAAAATGAGGGTTAGTCGAACCAAATATGATATCATCAACATAAATTTGGCATACAAATAATTCACCATTAACCATTTTAGTGAAAAGAGTAGAGTATATCTTTCCAGTCTCAAAGCCTTTCTCAATAAGGAATTTGGTCAAGCATTTATACCACACTCTAGGAGCTTGTTTAAGACCATAAAGAGCTTTGTGAAGTTTGTAAACGTGATCGGGTTTCTTAGGATTGACAAAGCCGGGAGGTTGTTTAACATAAACTTGCTCCTCAATTTCACCATTTGGAAAAGCACTTTTAATGCCCATTTGGTATAAAGTAATATCATGGTGATTAGCATAGGCAAGTAAGATGCGGATCGACTCAAGTCTAGCAATGGGGGCATATGTCTCACCGTAGTCCATACCTTCGACTTGAGTGTAGCCTTGGGCGACGAGACAAGCTTTGTTGCGGATGACTTGACCATCTTCGTCTTGATTGTTGTGAAACACCCATTTGGTACCAATGATGTTGTGGTTGTTGTCGGGCTTCACGACCAATGTCTACACTTGATTTCTCTCGAAGTTGTGTTGCTCTTCATGCATGGCGTTTATCCAATCCAGATCTTCCAATGCTTCTTCAACCTTCATAGGTTCAATGCTAGAGATGAATGAATAATGTTCACAAAAGTTAGTCAAACGAGTTTTAGAGCGAGTGATTCTCCCGGTTTGAATATCATTGAAGATTTGTTTGACGAGATGGTCTCTTGAGACTCTTGCTCGAACTCGTGAAATTTTTGCTTGGGTCAGGGTGGAACATCTTCTTCATCATCTTGTCCTTCTTCTTGGCCTTCTTCATTATTGGCGTTGTTGTTCTCTTGTATTGTTGGACAAGGAGGTTGATGAGGTTCATCTTGGTGTACTTGCTCGTTTTCTTCACCTTGGTGCATCCCACTTGTGGATGCTTCCGTATCAACTCTTGGTTCACCTTGTCGTGAGGTAGAATCTTCCACTTGGACAGACGAGGTACTCATCTCCGTTGGACGAATCTTGCCAATAGACAAGTCTTGGATTGCTTCCGAAGGATCCTTATCTCATGCATCAATTGGCAATTGCTCAATTTGCGAGCCGTTAGATTCATCAAACTTCACATCTACCGTCTCTTCAACCTTTTGGATGAAATTGTTGTAGACACGGTAAGTGTGAGAGTTTGAGCCATAACTAGGTAGGAAACCTTCATGAGATTTAGGAGAAAATTTAGAACAACGATGCTTATCAAGAATGTAGCACTTTGAGCCGAATACTCGAAAGAATCCAACTTGGGGTTTGTTACAGGTGAGAAGCTCATATGCCATCTTGCCGAACAGCTTGTGAAGATACAAATGATTTGTTGCATGACAGGATGTTTCAACCTCTTCCGCCCAAAAGTGTTTTGGAGTCTTGTACTCATCAAGCATCGTTATCTCCATATCAATAAGAGTTCGGTTCTTCCTCTCAACAACTCCATTTTGTTGAGGCCTGTACATAGCCAAGAACTCATGTGAAATCCCTTCTTCATCAAGAAAGTTATCCGCATTTGCGTTCTTGAACTCCGTTCCGTTGTCGCTATGAACCTTCTTGATCTTTACTTCAAATTGATTTGGGGCCTTCCTAGCGAAGTTCTTGAAGATCTTTTGGACCTATGACTTATCATCAAGAAAGAACACGCACGTAAATCTTGAAAAATCATCAACTATGACTAGACCAAATGAGTTACCACGGAGACTCTTATAGGCATTGGGACCAAAGAGATCCATATGAAGTAGCTCGAGCGGTCTTCTCATGGTCATAATGTTCTTCACGGGGTGACTTCCTCCAACTTGTTTTGCTGCTTGACAAGCACTACAAAGTCTATCCTTGTCAAATATAACATCTTTTACTCCAAGGATATGATCACCTTTAATATGCTTATCAAGATTTCGCATGCCCACATGACCTAACCTTCTATGCCACAACCAACCTTTCGAGGATTTAGCAATTACGCAAGTTCTAGGTTCAGCCTTTTTAATGAAATCAACAATGTAAAGATCACCTCTACGTGTACCGATAAGGACCATTTTATGAGTATCTCTACGAAACACTTGGCAATCTACTTCAGTAAATAGGACATTGAAACCAAAGTCAGCAAGTCTAGATACAGAAAGTAAATTGTATCCAAGAGATTCAACGAGCATAACATTTTGTATGGAGCTATCATGTGAGATGGCCACCTTACCAAGGCCAACCACCTTGCCCTTTGAGTTATCACCAAAAGTGACATAATTTCGAGGGCCGTCGTTTTCAGCAAGCTCATGAAACATATCTTTGTCTCCAATCATATGATCAGTACACCCACTATCTAGAACCCATTCCTTTCCTCCAGCAATGTAGCCGCGAAGATTAGCCATAAGACCAAAGTGTCTTATTGCATCATCAAGATCATAGTCACTATCATCATCCTCTCCATGTTCAACATCGTCATGTGGTGGATAAATTCCTAGAGAGAGCGATTCATTAGAAGTATGATCGTAATAGTGTTCATCTCTATGAATTCTAATGACTTCAGACATGATATTGCTAATGATTCCAACATCTCCTTTGGCACTCGTAAGATTAGTAAGCTCAAATAAAAAATCACCAAATTTGAGATCATTGGATCTCATCTTACTCAAGGCAATAGACTTATGAAGAATGTCATCTAAGTTTTTCAAGGAATAGTTTGGAAATCGTTCCTCAAGGAATCTCCATATGGTGTAGGCACAATCAAGAGCAGGCAAGCTAGCAAGCAAGTTTCTGGGCAAACCTCTAGTGATTAAATTGACAGTTCAAAGATTATGGATCATGTCAATAGATTCATCAAGGGTAGGATGTAAAGGATCAACATGAGGTGCACAAGGGCTAGTAATGTACTTGTTCAAATGATATTCATTGAAAATCTCAAGCATCTCATTTTTCCACTCATGAAAGTACTCTCCATCAAGTATAGGCACTCTATGTCTAAGAGTCCCCAACGTAGACTCATCCATCTTCCTCCAAAGGTGTTTAAACCAAAGCAATGGAGACCAAATCTCTTATACCAATGGAAAGGATTGAGAAGAGGTATCTAGAGGGGGTGAATAGACTCTTAGTAAGAAAAGTTGTAGTTTTTAAATTCTTTAAGTTGAGGTGGAGTTTTAGCACAAGTTTAAACATTCACAATACATATCAAGCAAGCATGACAAGAGTATATGAGCAACGGAAAGTAAATCACGCAAGTTGCAAGAATGTAAAGGGATGGGATCTGAGTGTGCAAACGCAATTGGAGACACGGAGATTTTGGCGTGGTTTCGATAGGTGGTGCTATCATACATCCATGTTGATGGAGACTTCAACCCATGAAGGGTAACGGTTGCACGAGTCCATGGAGGGCTCCACCCACGAAGGGTGCACGAAGAAGCAACCTTGTCTATCCCACCATGGCCATCGCCCACGAAGGACTTGCCTCACTAGGGTAGATCTTCACGAAGTAGGCGATCTCCTTGCCCGTACAAACTCCTTGGTTCAACTCCACAATCTTGACAGAGGCTGCCAAGTGACCCCTAACCAATCTAGGAGACACCACTCTCCAAAAGGTACTAGATGGTGTGTTGATGATGAACTCCTTGCTCTTGTGCTTCAAATGATAGTCTCCCGAACACTCAGCTCTTTCTCATAGGTTTGGATTTGGTGGAAAGATGATTTGAGTGGAAAGCAAGTTGGAGAAGGCTAGAGATCAAGATTTATGTGGTTGGAGTGGATTATCTTGACCTCAGCACATGAGTAGGTGGTCCTTTCTCAGAAAATGTATGCTGGAAGTGTAGGCATGTTCTGATGGCTCTCCTCACAAATGAAGAGTGGGTGGAGGGGTATATTTGGCCTCCACACAAAATCTAACCATTCCACACAAATCACCAAACTCGGTGAGACCGAATCAGACAACTCAGTCGGACCGATTTAGTTCATAATGTGACCGTTGGACATTTCGGTGGGACTTATATGATCAACTCGTGGGACCAATGTGCTAGGGTTAGGGTAATACCTCGTCTCGGTTTGACCGATTACGCAAACTCGGTGAGACCGATATTGGTAATAAGCAAAACAGAGAGTTGGTCAAGCAAACTCGATGGGACTGATTGCATATCTCGGTGGGACCGAATTAATGCAATAGGTAACAGAGAGTTTGCAAGCCCATCTCGGTGAGACCGAGATCCCATCGATGAGACTGAATTGATTATGGTTTGTGGCAGTGGTTGTGTCAAGTGAACTCGGTGGCGCCGGATGGAAAATTTTGGTGGGCCCAAGTTTGACTTTTGGTTTCGGACATATGTGGATACGGGAAAGAGGTTGAGGGTTTTGGAGCATATCACTATGAATTTTGAGCAAGTAAGCCATTAACTAAGACCTCATCCCCTTTTAATAGTATTGGCTTTCCTGTGGACTCAATGTGATCTTGGATCACTAAAAGTAAAAAAATGTGGAGTCTTGAGCTTTTTGAGCTTGAGCCAATCCTTTGTCCTTCGCATCTTGAAAGGGTTCCATATCCTCTTGTCCACGCCACTCCATCTATTGAACTTGTCTGAAATATACTAGATGAAACATTAGTCCAACAAGAGATATGTTGGCATTAATTACCAAAACAACCCAGGGAGCACTTGTGCTTTCAACCCTGCACCTACATCTACTCCTGATGGGAATGAGTAGATACTCTATGTCTTCAAACCTTTTTGGTCATTATTAACAAAAGGGGGAGAAGCATATGAGTTGATAGTCTTCAAGCGGGTCCTTATGGGTGGTTGCACTATTTTTGCCAAGTGTTTACAACTCTCTTTTTTTGATACTTTTGGTTCTCTGGGTTGTAACACTTACACTCGATGGTCGTCTGCTGCTTTTCCTGCTACTCTGTGATGCGATGATAAATTCCGCATGAAATCATTCCGCAGACGTCCATTTTTCATTATGCATATCAGTATCTTCGTTATATCGTTATATGCATGATGAATTGTCTTCATAGGTTGAAGAGGATCTCCACAAAGTAAAACCCGCCATGTGCATTTGCATTCAAAAAGAAAACTACTTATATGCACATCTTCAGGGGGAGCCTTTTGCTACTTATGAAGACAATGCCATAATTCTCAACTTTCACATACTTTTATCCCCGTTGAAAACTTCAACCAGTTTGTCATCAATCACCAAAAAGGGGGAGATTGTAAGTGCATCTAGTGCCACCCCTAGTTGGTTTTGGAGTATTGACGACAAACTTGGTTGCGGGACTAATGTGTTTGTGAGAATTGCGGGATAACACAGGTAGTAGTCACATACTGATTCAGTTTACCTACCAGAGATGACCCCCAAAAATGTGTGAAGACATTAAAGACAATGGTGGTCTGTGAAAAGATTCACATTGAAGACTATGACATGAGAAGACATCGTATGAAGACCATGGAGTACGAAGACACAGTTGTTTCATAGTTTCCTTTTCTTCTTTGTTGAGTCATAGGAACCACCGCACTGTTAAGTGGGGTCCAAGTGAATAAAGTCAGAGTGACTGATGTGATGCTTAATCAAATCCTATGTCTTCGAGCGAAGACTATGAGAGCAAATCTTATCCAGAGCTAGATGAGTGAGCTTAAATTGTAGCCCAAGTCAAGCTGTCACGTGTGTTTGAAATCTGACCATTGGACACATGTCAGTTCCTTAGTGACCCAGGGTCATTTTGGACATATCAGGTCGGTTTGCCTCCTGACTATAAATGGCCCACCCCCTACACCATAAATTGGTGGGTGCTCAGAGTTAGTGCACGGCTTTTGTCGTTTGAGAGCAACCCACCTCCGAAGCATTTGAGAGAGAGATCCTTGCGAGAACAAAGCCCAAAACATCCAAAGCCAAAGAGTGTTAGGCATCACTGAAGTCTTTCTGTCTGCGTGACCTGAAGACTTGTTACACTTGAGGACTGTGAATCCTCCAGCCGGTTAGGCGTCGCGTTCTGAGCGTCCAAGAGTCATTGTGGATCGCCGGTGAACAAAGTCTGTGAAGGTTTGGAAGTCTACCTTGAAGACTTACCAGAGTGATTGGGCGAGGACTGTGTTTCCTTACCTCAAGGGGAATAAGGTGAAGACACGGTCTTTTGAGTTGAATCTCAGCCTCCCTAACCAGACGTATAGTTGTCACAGCAACTGGAACTGGTCTACCAAATCCTTGTCTTCATCAAGCTACTGGTTCTATCCTTCACTTGCCTTTTATTTACAGTTTGTCTTCATGAAGTCATTGCATGCATGCATGATATGATTCACTTCACTAAGTGAAGACTCTTTACTATTTGGCTTCATACTATCTTCCATCCTGATCCATACTACCTAGCTACTGATAGTCTTCGTGTTTTCACTTCATTGCTTACTTGATTATGGCTTGTCTAGTGTAGTCTACCTTCCGCTGCATATCAATAGGTTCATTTGTCTTCAAAGCCCCCGTGTTTTGAAGACTTTCATAAAAATCGCCTATTCACCCACCTCTAGTCGATAACTAGCACTTTCAGTGGGTAAGCTGCATGGGCAAACCAACAGATGTTGACAATGGAGGCCTTGCGGCGGCGGCGATGCCAGTGGCGGCAGGGACCTTGATAGGGTTTCGAGCGAGGGAGGGTGTGTGCGTGTGTGCGCATGCCCGAGGAGGTTTTGGTGTATGTGTGTGTGTTGTGTGTGTAGGGGGAGCGGGGTGTTTGAGCGAACGACGCGGGTACTGAAAATTTTACTTTGCGGGAGTCAAACGCGGGAGTGAAATGCCGAGCTATTGAAAATTTTGATGATAGTGCATCGCACACGGTCCGGAGATAATAACCGTGTGTTATGAAATGTAAAAACCCTCGAGGCGGGCAGATATTTTCTAGGGATGTAGGCGGGATTGGGAACAAGAAACATCTCACACGGTCCGGAGATAACAACCGTGTGTTATGAAAAAGAAAAACCCTCGAGGTGGGCAGATATTTTTGAGAGGGGGGGCCTCATGGAGCCCAATGTACTGTGCGGATGTGTGTGTGACAGGGGCACCGGCATGGCACACAGTTAGTTTGAGTGAACCGTGTCTGTTGCGTCATCTGACTTGTCTAATGTTCATAAATTTTGCAAAAAAAGATGCGGGAGAGGATCAGAACACGAACACACTTGCATGTGGACCAAATTTATGTATCAAAAGGGTGGTTTGATTTTCAAATGCCAAATGCAACTTTAATGTGGCACCTCTCTCGCAAAGCGCATGGTATTGCTTGCCCTCACCCTCCCTCGTGTCGGCACGAAGGGAATCCTAAGCTATGAATGCATGCCCCCTCCCCCACAACCGAGGTTCACCTAGCAAAGTGCGAAGTAGCTAGCGGCCCCCTCCTCCCTCGTGTCGGCACGAAGTGAATCCTAAGCTATGAATGCATGCTCCCCCCAACCGAGGTTCATTCACCTAGTAAAGTGCGAAGTAGCTAGCAGCCCGCCCTCCCTCATGTCGGCACAAAGGGAATCCTAAGCTATGAATGCATGCCCCCCAACCAAGGCTCACCCTAGCAAAGTGCGAAGTAGCTAGCAGCCCCCTCCCTCGTGTCGGCTGATACGTCCATTTTGCATCATGCTTTTATATCGATATTTATTGCATTATGGATTGTTATTTCACTTTATGTCACGATACTTATGGCTATTCTCTCTTATTTTAGAAGGTTTACATAAGGAGGGAGAATGCCGGCAACTGGAATTCTGGGCTGGAAAAGGAGCAAATATTAGAGACCTATTCTGCGCAACTCCAAAAGTCCTGAAACTCCACGGAACATCTAAAAAAAAATGAAAAAAAATCCTCGCCAAAGATGAAGGCCAGGGGGCCCACACCCTGCTCATGAGGGTGGGGGCGCCCCCCCTAGGGCGCGCCCCCTACCTCGTGGGCCCCCTGGTGGGTCTCCGACGTCCATCTTCTGCTATATGAAGTCTTTCGATGAGAAAAAAATCAGAGGGAACCTTTCAGGACGACAGACTCCGCCGCCACGAGGCGGAACCTTGGCGGAACCAATCTAGAGCTCCGGCAGAGCTGTTCTGCCGGGGATACTTCCCTCCGGGAGGGGGAAATCATCACCATCGTCATCACCAACGCTCCTCTCATCGGGAGAGGGCAATCTCCATCAACATCTTCACCAGCACCATCTCATCTCCAAACCCTAGTTCATCTCTTGTATCCAATTCTTGTCTCAAGTCCGGGATTGGTGCTAGTAGGTTGCTAGTAGTGTTGATTACTCCTTGTAGTTGATGCTAGTTGGTTTATTTGGTGGAAGATCATATGTTCAGATCCTATATGCATATTATTACCCCTCTGATTATGAACATGAATATGCTTTGTGAGTAATTACGTTTGTTCCTGAGGACAAGGGAGAAGTCTTGCTATTAGTAGTCATGTGAATTTGGTATTCGTTTGATATTTTGATGAGATGTATGTTGTTAGCCTCTCTAGTGGTGTTAGTGAACGTCGACTACATACACTTCACCATTATTTGGGCCTAGAGGAAGGCATTGGGAAGTAATAAGTAGATGATGGGTTGCTAGAGTGACAGAAGCTTAAACCCTAGTTTATGCGTTGCTTCGTAAGGGGCTGATTTGGATCCATATGTTTCATGCTATGGTTAGGTTTACCTTAATACTTTTGTTGTAGTTGCGGATGCTTGCAATAGAGGTTAATCATAAGTGGGATGCTTGTTCAAGTAAGAACAACACCCAAGCACCGGTCCACCCACATATCAAATTATCAAAGTATCGAACGCGAATCATATGAACGTGATGAAAACTAGCTTGACGATATTCCCATGTGTCCTCGGGAGCGCTTTTCCTATTATAAGAGTTTGTTCCGGCTTGTCCTTTGCTACAAAAAGGATTGGGCCACCTTGCTGCACTTTATTTACTTTTGTTACTTGTTGCTCGTTACAATTATCTTATCACAAAACTATCTGTTACCACTTATTTCAGTACTTGCAGAGAATACCTTGCTGGAAACGCTTATCATTTCCTTCTGCTCCTCGTTGGGTTCGACACTCTTACTTATCGAAAGGACTACGATAGATCCCCTATACTTGTGGGTCATCAAGACTCTTTTCTGGCCGTTGCCGGGGAGTGTAGCGCCTTTGGTAGGTGGAATTTGGTAAGGAAAAATTTATATAGTGTGCTGAAATTTACTGTCACTTGTTACTATGGAAAGTAATTCTCTGAGGGGCTTGTTCGGGGTATCTTCACCCCGTCCAGTAGAGCAAAGAGTTTCTCTCAACCTACTGAACCTATTGAAAATGAAACTCCTTTTGAATTTCCTTCGGGTATGATGGAAAAACTGCTAGCTAACCCTTTTACAAGAGATGGAACAAAGCATCCTGATGAGCACTTAATATATGTGGATGAAGTTTGTGGATTATTTAAGCTTGCAGGTATACCCGATGATGTTGCTAAGAAAGGTCTTCCCTTTATCTTTGAAGGGAGACGCATTGATACGGTATAGGCTATGTGATGATATGAAATCATGGAACTATAAAAAGATTGAAATTGGAATTTCATCAAAAGTATTACCATATGCATCTTGTTCATCGTGATCGCAATTATATATATAATTCATGGCCTCGCAAAGGAGAAAGCATCGCTCAAGCTTGGGTGAGGCTTAAATCAATGTTATATTCATGCCCCAATCATGAGCTCTCGAGAGAAATAATTATGCAAAGTATTTATGCTCGGCTTTCTCATAATAATCAAACCATGCTCGATACTTCTTGTGCTGGCTCTATTATGATGAAGACTATTGAATTCAGATGGAATTTATTGGATAGAATTAAATGCCACTCTAAAGATTGGGACCTCGACGAAGGTAACGAGTCAAGTATGACACCTAAGTTTGATTGTGTTAAATCTTTTATGGATACTGATATTTTCCGTAAGTTTAGCACTAAATATGGACTTGACTCTGAGATAGTAGCTTCTTTCTGTGAATCTTTTGCTACTTATGTGATCTCCCTAAGGAAGAAGTGGTTTAAATATCATCCTCCCATAGAAGTAAAAGTAGCTGCACCTATTAAAGTTGAAGAAAAGACTGTCACTTATAATGATCCTATTGTTCCTACTTCTTATATTGGGAACCACCTTTCCCTGTTAGAATAAAGGATCATGCTAAAGCTTCAACTATTGTTCGTAAAAGCAATATTAGAACTTATACACCTCCTGAGCAAGTTAAAGTAGAACCTAATATTGCTATTGTTAAAGATCTCTTGTCTGATAATATTGATGGGCATGTTATTCAGTTCGAAGGTGAAACTGCTAGAATTGCTAAACCTTGTGCTAAAGATAAACATAGACCTGTGGTAGGCGTGCCTGTTATTTCTGTTAAAATAGGAGATCATTGTTATCATGGCTTATGTGATATGGGTGCGAGTGCTAGTGTTATACCGCATACTTTATACGAAGAAATTAAGAATGAAATTGCACCTGCTGAGTTAGAAGGTATTGATGTCACAATTAAACTTGCCAATAGAGATACTATTTCACCAATTGGAATTGTTAGAGATGTTGAAGTCTTGTGTGGGAAAACTAAATATCCTGCTGATTTTCTTGTTCTTACTTCTCCGCAAGATAGCTTTTGTCCCATTATATTTGGTAGACCCTTCTTGAACACTGTTAATGCTAGGATAGATTGCGAAAAGAATGTTGTTACTATTGGCTTGGATGATATGGTTCATGAGTTTAATTTCTCTAAATTTAGTAAACAACATCGTGAGGAAGAATTACCTAGTAAGGATGAGATTATTGGTCTTGCTTCTATTGCCGTACCTCCTAGTGATCCTTTAGAACACTATTTCCTAGACCATGAAAATGATATGTTCATGAATGAAAGAAGGGAAATAGATGAAGTATTCTTTAAACAGGAACCTATTCTACAACACAATTTGCATGTTGAAATTTTAGGGGATCCTCCTCCACCCATGGGTGATCCTGTGTTTGAGCTTAAACCTTTGCCTGGTAATCTTAAATATGCTTATCTTGATGAAAAGAAGATATATCATGTTATTATTAGTGCTAACCTTTCAGAGCATGAAGAAGAAAGATTATTGAAAACCCTGAAGAAGCATCGTGCTGCTATTGGATATACTCTTGATGATCTTAAGGGCATTAGTCCCACTCTATGTCAACATAAAATAAATTTGGAAGCAGATGCCAAACCAGTTCGTGATCCTCAACGATGTTTGAATCCTAAAATGAAAGAAGTGGTATGAAAATAAATACTCAAGCTTCTGGAGGCAGGTATAATTTATCCCGTTGCTGATAGTCAGTGGGTAAGTCCTGTCCATTGTGTCCCTAAGAAGGGAGGTATTACTGTTGTTCCTAATGATAAAGATGAATTGATTCCACAAAGAATTATTACAGGTTATAGGATGGTAATTGATTTCTGCAAATTAAATAAAGCTATTAAGAAAGATCATTACCCCTTACCTTTTATTGATCAAATGCTAGAAAGATTATGCAAACATACACACTATTGCTTTCTAGATGGTTATTCTGGTTTCTCTCAAATACCTATGTCGGCTAAGAGATCAATCAAAGACTACTTTTACATACCCTTTTGGTAATTTTGCTTATAGACGTATGCCTTTTGGTTTATGTAATGCACCTGCTACCTTTCAAAGATGCATGATGGCTATATTCTCTGACTTTTGTGAAAAGATTTGTGAGGTTTTCATGGACGACTTTTCCGTCTATGGTTCCTCATTTGATGATTGCTTGAGCAATCTTGGTCGAGTTTTGCAGAGATGTGAAGAAACTAATCTTGTCTTGAATTGGGAAAAGTGCCACTTTATGGTTAATGAAGGTATTGTCTTGGGGCATAAAGTTTCTGAAAGAGGTATTGAAGTTGATAAAGCCAAGGTCGATGCTATTGAAAAGATGCCATGTCCCAAGGACATCAAAGGTATAAGAAGTTTCCTTGGTCACGCCGGATTTTACAGGAGGTTCATTTTAGGACTTCTCAAAAATTTCTCGGCCTCTGACTAATTTATTGCGAAAAGATACACCATTTGTCTTTGATGATGATTGTGTAGAAGCATTTGAAATACTTAAGAAAGCATTAGTCTCTGCACCTGTTGTTCAGCCACCTGATTGGAATTTACCCTTTGAAATTATGTATGATGCTAGTGATTATGCTGTAGGTGCTGTTCTAGGGCAAAGAGTTGATAAGAAATTAAATGTTATTCATTATGCTAGTAAGACTCTAGACAATGCTCAAAGAAATTATGCTACTACTGAAAAAGAGCTTTTAGCAGTTGTATTTGCTTGTGATAAGTTCAGACCTTATATTGTTGATTCTAAAGTAACTATTCACACTGATCATGCTGCTATTAAATACCTTATGGAAAAGAAAGATGCTAAACCTAGACTTATTAGATGGGTTCTCTTGCTACAAGAATTTGATTTGCATATTGTTGATAGAAAGGGAGCTGAGAACCCCATTGCAGACAACTTGTCTAGGTTAGAGAATGTTCTTGATGACCCACTACCTATTAATGATAGCTTTCCTGATGAACAATTAATGTTATAAGTACTTCTCGTAGTAATCCATGGTATGCTGATTATGCTAATTATATTGTTGCTAAGTTTATACCACCTAGCTTCACATACCAGCAAAAGAAAGAGTTTTTCTATGATTTAAGACATTACTTTTGGGATGACCCACATCTTTATAAAGAAGAAGTAGATGGTGTTATTAGACGTTGTGTACCTGAGCATGAACAGGAATAGATCCTATCGCAAGTGTCATTCCGAGGCTTATGGAGGACACCACGCTGGGGATAGAACTGCACATAAGGTATTGCAATCTGGTTTTTATTGGCCTGCTCTCTTCAAGGATGCCCGTAAGTTTGTCTTGTCTTTTCATGAATGTCAAAGAATTGGCAATATTAGTAGACGTCAAGAAATGCCTATGAATTATTCTCTTGTTATTGAACCGTTTGATGTTTTGGGCTTTGATTATATGGTTCTTTTCCCTGCCTCTAATGGATACACACATATTTTAGTTGTTGTTGATTACGTTACTAAGTGGGTAGAAGCTATTCCAACTAGTAGTGCTGATCATAACACTTCTATTAAAATGCTTAAGGAAGTTATTTTCCCGAGGTTTGGAGTCCCTAGATATTTAATGACCGATGGTGGTTCACACTTTATCCATGGTGCTTTCCGTAAAGTGCTTGCTAAGTATGATGTTAATCATAGAATTGCATCTCCTTATCACCCACAGTCTAGTGGTCAAGTAGAATTGAGCAATAGAGAGCTCAAATTAATTTTGCAAAACACTGTCAATAGGTCTAGAAAGAATTGGTCCAAAAAACTTGATGATGCATTGTGGGCTTATAGAACTGCATACAAAAATCCTATGGGTATGTCTCCGTATAAAATGGTTTATGGAAAAGTATGTCACTTACCTCTCAAACTCGAACATAAGGCGCATTGGGCTATTAAAGAGCTCAACTATGATTTTAAACTTGCCGGTGAGAAGAGGTTATTTGATATTAGCTCACTTGATGAATGGAGAACCCAAGCTTACGAAAATGCCAAGTTGTTTAAAGAAAAAGTTAAAAGATGGCATGACAAAAGGATACAAAAGCATGAGTTTAATGTAGGTGATTATGTATTGCTATACAACTCTCGTTTAAGACTTTTTGTAGGAAAACTTGCCTCTAAATGGGAAGGCCCCTATGTTATCGAAGAGGTCTATCATTCTGTTGCTATAAAGATCAACAACTTCGAAGGCACAAATCCGATGGTGGTAAACGGTCAAAGAATTAAACATTATATCTCAAGTAATCCCATAAATGTTGAAACCAATATTATTGAAACCGTAACCCTGGAGGAATACATAAGGGACACTTTCCGGAATGTATCAGGCTCCGAAAAGGAATAGGTATGTGGTACGGTAAGTAAACCGACCCCAAAACAATTTTAAGGTAATATTTCTCCGTTTTGGAATATTTACAAAAATAGAAAAATAAATAGTAGTCCGGGAAGGACACGAGGGCCCCACGAGGGTGGTGGGCGCGCTCTACAACTCTGGGCGCGCCCCCTACCTCGTGAGCACCTCGTGTGCCTTCCGGACTCCGTTTTCTTACACGATACGTATTTTGGTCGGTAAAAATTCATTATATATTCTCCCGAAGGTTTTGACTCCCGTATCACGCAAATATCCTCTGTTTTTGTTTTCGATCTGTTGCTGCTGCAAATTAGAGCAAGATGTCTTCTCAAGAGTCAATCAGGGAGAGCCGGGTATCTAATCCGGCACCGGAACCAAGGGCAAACAGCGACACTGACCATTTTGGGCCAGCAACGAAGGAAGAGATGGAGGCTGACTTGATGAGAGTAGATGCCATGGAGGATCAAGAAGTCACCTCTCGCCTCCGAGATGGGTTCACGATGGGGGGACTATAGAGCTTAGCTATTCCAAACTCGGTTATCCCTTCTAATG
>NC_053024.1:679043919-679068977 GCF_003073215.2 Triticum urartu
AAAAACAGATCCGCCAAGAAAACGGCGAACGAAAAAGAGGGGCCAATAAAACAACAAATTTTTGTGAAGTGGGGGAGAGGAAAATAAGAGGAAAATTGCAAATAATGTAAATTGCGAGCAGATGAGATTTGTGATTAGGAACCTCGTGTATGTTGAAGATTCTCTCTGGCAACGACGCCAGAAATTCCTTTTGATGTCGCTTGAAGCTACATCGGTATTTTCCCAAAGAGGAAGGGATGATGCAGCACAACGGCGGTAGGTATTTCCCTCAGATATGAAACCAAGGTTATCGAACCAGTAGGAGAACCAAGCAACACAACGTAAATAGCCCCTACACACAGATAACAAATCCTCACAACCCTACGTGTAAAAGGGGTTGTCAATCCCTTTCGGGTAGCGGCGCCCCAGATGGGCAAACGGACGTGAGATAATATTGTAGTAGATTCATAGATCTAACGCCAAATAATATAAATAAGAATAAGTTGCAGCAAGGTAATTTTGTATTTTTGGTTTAATAGATCTGAAAATAAATGCAATGGAAAAATAGATCGCAAAGGCAAATATATGAGAAAGAGACCCGGGGGCCGTAGGTTTCACTAGTGGCTTCTCTCAAGAAAAATAGCAAACGGTGGGTGAACAACTTACTGTTGGGCAATTGATAGAACTTAAAATAACCATGACGATATCCACGCAATGATCATTATATAGGCACCACATCCAAGATTAGTAGACTGACTCCTGCCTACATCTACTACTATTACTCCACACATCGACCGCTATCCAGCATGCATCTAGTGTATTAAGTTCATGGAGAAATGGAGGAATGCCATAAGAACGAAGACATGATGTGGACAAGATCTATCTATGTAGGTATAGACCCCATCGTTTTATCCTTAGCAGCAATGATACATACGTGTCGGTTCCCCTTCTGTCACTGGGATCAAGCACCGTAAGATCGAACCCACTACAAAGCACCTCTTCCCATTGCAAGATAAATAGATCAAGTTGGCCAAACAAAACCCAAATATTGGAGAAGAAATACGAGGCTATAAGCAATCATACATATAAGAGATCAAAGAAACTCAAATAACTTTCATGGATATAAAAAGATAGATCTGATCATAAACTCAAAGTTCATCGATCCCAACAAACACACCGCAAAAGAGTTACATCATATGGATCTCCAAGAGATCATTGTATTGAGAATTCAGCGAGAGAGAGGAAGCCATCTAGCTACTAACTACGGACCCGAAGATCTACAAAGAACTACTCACGCATCATCGGAGAGGCACCAATGGAGGTGGTGAACCCCATCCGAGATGGTGTCTAGATTGGGTCTGGTGGTTCTGGACTCTGCGGCAGCTGGATCAATATTTCGTCGACTCCCCTAGGGTTTTGGGAATATTGTGGTATTTATAGAGCAAAGAGGCGGTCCCGGGGGGCACCCGAGGTGGGCACAACCCACCGGGGCGCGCTTGGGCCTCCTAGCGCGCCCTGGTGGATTGTGCTCTCCTCGGAGCACCCCCAAGCGCAGCCAGGGCCCATTATGTTCCTTCTGGTCTAAAAAAATCTCCATAAAGTTTCATTGCATTTGGACTCCGTTTGATATTGATTTCCCGCGGTGTAAAAAACATGCAAAAAACAGCAAGTGGCACTTGGCACTATGTCAATAGGTTAGTACCAAAAAATGACTATAAATGATTATAAAACATCCAAGATTGATAATATAACAGCATGGAACAATAAAAAATTATAGATACGTTGGAGACGTATCATGTATCAGACTTGATGTGTGCCTTGCTCTAAGTTTAGCATGGAGGTACCAAAGTAATCCAGGAGTGGATCACTGGACAGCGGTCAAGAACATCCTGAAATACCTGAAAGGACTAAGGATATGTTTCTCGTTTATGGAGGTGACAAAGAGCTTGTCGTAAATGGTTACGTCGATGCAAGCTTTGACACTGATCCGGATGACTCTAAGTCACAAACCGGATACGTATTTATTTTGAATGGTGGAGCTGTAAGTTGGTGCAGTACCAAGCAGAGCGTCATGGCGGGATCTACGTGTGAAGCGGAGTACATAGCTGCTTCTAAAGCAGCAAAAGAAGGAGTTTGGATGAAGGAGTTCATATCCGATCTAGGTGTAATACCTAGTGCATCGGTTCCAATGAAAATCTTTTGTGACAATACTGGAGCAATTGCCTTGGCGAAGGAATCCAGATTTCACAAGAGAACCAAACACATCAAGAGACGCTTCAATTCCATCCGCGATCAAGTCAAGGAGGGAGACATAGAGATTTGCAAAATACATATGGATCTGGATGTTGCAGACCCGTTGACTAAGCCTCTTCCACGAGCAAAACATGATCAGCACCAAGAATCCATGGGTGTTAGAATCATTACTATGTAATCTAGATTATTGACTCTAGCGCAAGTGGGAGACTGAAGGAAATATTCCCTAGAGGCAATAATAAAGTTGTTATTTATATTTCCTTATATCATTATAAATGTTTATTATTCATGCTAGAATTGTATTAACCGGATACTTAGTACATGTGTGAATACATAGACAAACAGAGTGTCCCTAGTATGCCTCTACTTGACTAGCTTGTTAATCAAAGATGGTTAAGTTTCCTGACCGTAGACATGTGTTGTCATTTGATGAATGGGATCACATCATTAGAGAATGATGTGATGGACAAGACCCATCCGTTAGCTTAGCATTATGATTGTTTAGTTTTATTGCTATTGCTTTCTTCATGACTTATAGATATTCCTCTAACTATGAGATTATGCAACTCCCGAATACCGGAGGAACACTTTGTGTGCTATCAAACGTCAAAACATAACTGGGTGATTATAAAGATGCTCTACAGGTGTCTCCGAAGGTGTTTGTTGAGTTGGCATAGACCGAGATTAGGATTTGTCACTCCGTGTATCAGAGAGGTATCTCTGGGCCCTCTTGGTAATGCACATCACTATAAGCCTTGCAAGCAATGTGAATAATGAGTTAGTTACAGGATGATGCATTACGAAATGAGTAAAGAGACTTGTCGGTAACGAGATTGAACTAGGTATGATGATACTGACGATCTAATCTCGGGCAAGTAACATACCGATGACAAAGGGAATGACATATGTTGTTATGCAGTTTGACTGATAAAGATCTTCGTAGAATATGTAGGATCCAATATAAGCATCCAGGTTCCACTATTGGTTATTGACCGGAGATGTGTCTCGGTCATGTCTACATAGTTCTCGAACCCGTAGGGTCCGCACGCTTAACGTTCGATGATGATTTGTATTATGAGTTATGTGTTTTGGTGACCGCAGTTTGTTGGGAGTCCAGGATGAGATCACGGACATGATGAGGAGTTTCGAAATGATAGAGAGGTAAAGATTCATATATTGGAAGGTTATATACGGACACTGGAATGGTTCCGAAGAAGATCGGGGATTTTTCGGAGTACCAGGAGGTTACCGGAACCCCCTAGGAAAGTTAATGGGCCTTAAGGGCCATAGTGGGGAGGAGGAGGCAGCCACAAGAGGTGGCACGGGTCCCCCAAGCCCAATCCGAATTGGACAAGGGGTGGGGGTGCGACCCCACTTTCCTTCTCCATATCCACCTCTTTCCCCTTTCCCCCTCCGTTGGAAGGAAGGAGGGGGGGGCGAATCCTACTTGGACTGGGAGTCCAAGTAGGACTCCCCCCTTGGCGTGCCCCTCCTAGGCCGCGGCCTCCTCATCCCCCCTTTATATACGGGGGCGGGGGGCACCCCAAAGGCACACCAAGAGTTCTCTTAGCCATGTGCGGTGCCCCCTCCATAGTTTACTCCTCCGGTCATAGTGTTGTAGTGCTTAGGCGAAGCCCTGCGCGGATCACATCACCATCACTGTTGCCACGCCGTCATGCTGACGGAACTCTCGCTCGACCCTCTACTGGATCAAGAGCTCGAGGGACGTTATCGAGCTGAACGTGTGCTGAACACGGAGGTGCCGTACGTTCGGTACTTGGATCAGTTGGATCGTGAAGACGTTCGACTACATCAACCACATTAACATAACGCTTCCGCTTTTGGTCTACGAGGGTACGTGGACACACTCTCCCCGACTCGTTGCTATGCATCTCCTAGATAGATCTTGCGTGATCATAGGGAATTTTTTAAAATTGCATGCTACGTTCCCCAAAAAATCGAACCAAGGGGGACAAGAGATTATTCCATGACATAAGTCGGTTTCCAATCAAATCCCGCCTGAACGAAATATTTGGCGAGTGTGCGCTGAGCACTTGCGCAATAGTAATATTCTTATCGCGTGCAATGTTGTATAAGGATGGGTATTGTTCTCGGAGACTAGCATTGCCTAGCCAGATGTCTTCGTAAAAATGAATCTCCGACCTGTCCTTTATTGCGAAAGACCCAAAGCAAAACAGATGTTTCTTTACCACCATTAGGCCAGCCCAAAAGTGTGTGTCTCCTGGTTTGCAATATACCCGAGACACTGCCTTTTGGCCTATATACTAATTACGCAACATGGTTTGCCAAACACCATCCTCAGTAAGAAGCTTGAACAACCATTTAGTAAGTAGGCCCTCATTCTTGACCTGTAGGTCATGAATACCGAGGCTAGCCTGGTCCTTCGGCCTACAAACAACGCTTCATTTGGCCAGTCTATATTTTTTATTTTCACCATCTCCTTGTCAAAAGAACCTGGACCTAAAATATTCTAGTCTTTGCAAGACCCCTTTTGGAAGCTGGAAGAACAAAAGCATATAGATAAACATATTTGTTCAAAACTCGTTGGGATCTTCCTCTTGATTCCTTTGCAAGGTATTTACATCGAGCTCCAGTGACTCGAGTTCCAGATCTGCAGTATCACCTGATTCAGTAACCTTTGTCATCTTTTTCTATCCTGCCGCAACTCTTACTACCCATCGACAAAAGGGTTGGGTAGGGGCGGAGTACTTTTGCCGTTCTCCTCTTCCCAGTTTCCTCTGGTCTACCACCGGCAGTAAGGCTACAGGGGCTAGGATTTTACCGTTGAAGAGATGATCTTCAGTAAACAGACCATGTCACTGATTGCACCCGAACCGGTGCCACTTCAGTCACCGCCACAAGAACTCTCGCTGCCGGGGGAATCCGAGCTCGTGGAGGGATTTTGTGAGAGAACCCAATCTGAACGATACTCCAGATCCATATGCCTCCAAGGAACACATGGCTCTCGATACCAATCGTCAAGATGTGACTACTAATTAACTGAATTTTAACACTAATGCATGAACATTTAGAGCAACAAAGCGTCTCAATATAGGGCTTATATTGAAAGAGCGGACGAAAGTATTGTAGCAGGCCACTGACGGCTAGGTTCCACCCCCAAATTACAACAAGATGGTCTCCAAATGAGAGGAGCGCATGGCCTTATAGCCATTACAGAGAGGAGCAGGTGGATAGATAAAACAGAAAGTAAAAAGGATGTCGGATGGGCAACAGAGATTGGGGACCCTCCGATGCTTGATTTATGGCTAACCAAGACGCTCCTGGGGTGAATGGTATCCCTCCAGGTGAGCCGTTGGATGAGCGATCAACCACTAGCAGTCGAACCGAAACACAAGAAACAGGGAAGTGATCACACATTCAATTATCACCCGATTACAAATTGTCAGTGCGTCGCCGCTGCTCGCCTGGCCATCACCGGAACTAGGGAGTAGGGATGGAATTCGGCTGTGTCGTGTTATTACCTCCCAACCACTTTCGCAACAGTTCGAGCTACACCCAAGGTCTGACCCTTTTCCTTCTGTTGCAAGTTCATCATCGGCCTACGGCCAGAATATATGTTTTTTATATCACGGCCAGAATATAAGTGTTTTGTTCAGGGTTGCTAGAATTATAAGTTTTTTTCCAAGGATGCCAGAACCAAAATCCTATGCGCCAAATATATGTCATTCCGTACAGGGCGCACACCCCCTGTACACTTGGGCTGGGCCATCCCACTTCCTCCTGCTTCTCTATTTTGAAAAAAGGCAAAAAACAAATAGTGCGTCCCCAACGAATCGAACAGCGCTCGTTCGTTCTGGTGGCTAACGAACTAACCAGTTGGATCAGAAGACACAATGTACTTACTATCCTTTTTGCTTTTCTTTATACAATGCGAAAAGGCCAGTTGTTTTTCTGTTTTCTTTTCCTTTTTTCCTATCTTGTTTTTTTCTTTTCCCATAAATGCTTGAACTTTTTCAAAGGCGGCGAATTTTTTGCAAAATTGATGAACATTTTCTCGAAATCGATGAACTTTTATTCAAAGTCGATGAACTTTTTTCAAATTCGGTGAACTTTTCTCAAATTTGATGATTTTCTTTTCAAATTCGGTGAACTTTTTTCATTTTTTGCTTTCAAAATTGATGAAAATTTTCAAACTCGTGAACTGTTTTTCAAATTCGTAATTTTCAGAACCATGTGGTTTTCAGTTTTTGCGAACGAAAGGGACGAACAGCAAAAAAAAAACGAACGAAACGTGCACGAAGGCGATCGAAGGAACAAAGGAAAGGTGTTGAGCGTGCTTGCTGGGCCGGCCCACCCGAGGTTGCTGCGCGTCGTCGTCGGGCCACTCGCATGGGCCGGTCGGCCCAGTAGTTAAATAGCAGTAGTTCTCCCGCTGCGTCTTCCATCTCTCCTTCTCTCTCCCACTCAAAAAAAAGTCTCTCCTTCTCTCTGTTTTCCGGTGCCGGTGGATTTGGGTCCCTATAAATTCCCCTCCCCCTTCCCTGTCTTCTTCTTCCTCTTGTTCAATCCATCTTCTTCCTCGCGTCCAACCAAACATCGCTCGAGTCCCAGAGAGACAGAGAGAGACAGAGAGAGAAAGAGCTCTGCCGGCGAAGTTTGAAGAACATGACGGGCCAAAAGAAGCACCAGCGGGGTGATAGGGGCGGGACGTCCGAGCCGCGAGCGCGGGGGACGTCGACGACGACGTCGGAGGGATCTTCAGCCCGCCCACGAGGACGAGAGGATCGTACGGCGACCTTGCCGACGGGGCAGCGTCCGGGCGCCGCAGTAATGTTCATCCTTGGACCGTGTTTCTTGAATTTATCAAGAAATCAAAGATTCTTGGACGAGCTTACTCTGTCGATCTTGACCTGCGCAGGGGAATAGCACCGGCTCGGACATAGTGACTCCGTCGGGGAGTGGCGCGCCTGCGACACGGCGGCGCCAGCCTCGTTCTGAGGAAGTCGTCGTGCCTCCTGTGGCAGGAGAGCTGACCCCTGCCGAGGCGCCACTGCGCGACCCTAGCAACGTAAGTTCCTTCCGTCGCATAAGCACAGTGTCCGGCGAGATGTCTTGATTGATTCCGTTGCATTGGTCGTCGTTAATCATGCGTGTTTCACTAGCAGGGAAGGGACGCCCGTGCAGAAACAACGGCGGCGGCGGGCGCCGACGCGCCTGCGGCAAACCTGCCTGCCCTTCCACCGGTGAAACGCCAAATCATCCTCCTTGATCGGCCGCCGCCAGCAGTGAACTTCAAGAAGCCTTTTGTGGTCACGCGGGGCGTCCCCACTCCGCCGCAGCAGCGCAACGCGAGCAGGGTAAGTTCCTTCCATGCCAAATTGCCGATGTTCCCAGGTTCCGGCGATACTAACGCCTTTGCTTGTTTCTTGGTCAGGAGACTCTGCAGGCCGGGAGCAGCTCAGCACCACCGCCGTCGAAGAAGCGTTCCACCGGCCAGCTACACCAGACCAGCCGGCTGGGCAGCAGCAGCAGCACCGGCGGCCCAGATGAGGGGATGTGCCCGTGCTGGGACTGCTCAACACTAACGGATCACCGCGTGTCTCTATGTCCCAGGTGCTACAACAAGCGGGGTCGTTGCCTGTCCTGCAGGCCGAGCCAGTAGCTGTAGGCACGCATTACCAGCTTGTCAACTTTGCTAAATCATACATGGCTGTAGTGTGATATCAGCTCGGCATAGCAAGTTTTATCGGCTCGTCTAGTACATATACGTTGAATGCTTGTTCAAACGGAGCCTGTACACATATACATGGTCGTCGGTGTTGATTTTATGGGTTTAGGTCCCCTGTTCCTTTTTGACTGGTTCGTACCTTGTTCCTCGTTGATGGTTTAGTTGTTTTTGCTATAATTTGTTATGTGGTGTTTGATCTTGTCTGCACTAACGCCCTAGTTTCTGTGCAGTTCCTGATCTGTAATGCCTTGCAGTAATCCCTGATTGCAGTAAATTCATGTTCAAGTCATTTCTGAATTTAAGCTATGAGCTATGATTATGTTCTGTAATGCCCTAGTTTCTGTGCAGTTCCTGTTCTGTAATGCCTTGCACCTTGCAGTAATCCCTGATTGGAGTAAATTCATGTTCAAGTCATTTCTGAATTTAAGCTATGAGCTATGATTATGTTCTGTAATGCCCTAGTTTCTGTGCAGTTCCTGTTCTGTAATGCCTTGCACCTTGCAGTAATCCCTGATTGGAGTAAATTCATGTTCAAGTCATTTCTGAATTTAAGCTATGAGCTATGATTATGTTCTGTAATGCCCTAGTTTCTGTGCAGTTCCTGTTCTGTAATGCCTTGCAGTAATCCCTGATTGGAGTAAATTCATGTTCAAGTCATTTCTGAATTTAAGCTATGAGCTATGATTACGTTCTGTAATGCCATAGTTTCTGTGTAGTCCCTTTTTCAGGCCATTGTAGTATGCCCCTTTTTATCTGCTTTATTTACAGTAGCTAATCTTTATTTTTGTGAGAAATACTCACAGTTGCTACTTATTTGCCACTATTTCAGTCCTGCATTTTAAAATATTTTTTTCTGTATAGTTTATCTGCTTATTAGTGCTTAGAATAGCATCTGCATCTTCACACCTTCTGATCTCCGCTTGATTAAGTGTTTGTAGCTGCATTTCAAAGTTATTTCATTATACTATCGGAGCTATATAGTTGCAGGTTTCATATGTGGACTTCTTTTAGCAACTTACAACTGTTTTTTTCTTGGTTGTTGTTTTTAGTTTGTACTCTCTCCGTTCCTAAATATAAGTCTTTGTAGAGATTCCACTACGGACTACATACAGAGCAAAATGAATGAATCTACACTCTAGAATGCATCTACATACATCCGTATGTGGTCCATAGTAAAATCTCTACAAATACTTATATTTAGGAACGGAGGGAGTAGATTGTAGCCTCGATGCTTGTCCTGGTTCTCTTCATGTTATACTAGCCCTTTGTTGTTGGATATTCCTGCTAGAAAGAAATAGCAAGATTACAATGAGTGTAAGATTACAATGACTTCTAATCTTGATAGAAGCGAATTAAATTTACTCAATGCAATTTTTCGTAAGTCTAGAAAGTACATGTGTGATGTGTTAATAGCCAAGATTGTGCTTTACTACTTAAATAAGTATATGCCAAAGAGCTTGAGTTTCATTTCATCGAAGTAAAGGCATTCAATTGGACAGTCCCACATATCTCATCAAATGAGGAGAGACTTGCGACTCGATCTAGCGCCGCCGCTGGATCCCTCCTCCGCCGTCACCTGACCCCGAAGCCCCTTCCTCCCCCCTGCCGGACCTTACTCCCCTCGCCGCCACGTGAGGCACCCTCTGGCAAATTCCAGATGCCTCTGAGGAAGGCCGCGGTGGGACCCTTCTCCAGCTACTCGGCGCTGGTACTGCGATTGCAATCCATGGATCAGGGATGGCGGTCCCTTTTGTGAGGCTTCCCCATCCGGTGGCGAAGCGGGGCTGGTGGGCTACCGGAGGTCGGCTTGGGAGGCCCGTGGACTACCGGGGGTTTGGGCCGTGGCAGCGATGCCTCCGTGGCTGACGACACCGTTTTGTCCACTGCATATTGTCCCATCTAGGTGCACTCCAATCTCGCCGGACTTGGCTGGGCTGGCTAGCTAACCGGTCACTGGTTTGTGGGCTGAGCGGGAGGTGGGGATCTAGATCGGGATAATTCCCTGGTCGGTTTCGGGGGGCACGAGGCCCACGATGATGACGACACCTGCGGGTGCTGATTTTCTTCTTGGAGACGTCGTTTGGGTCTGATCTACCTCTTCCCACCTCAGTACTTCTCGGGTGAAAACCCTAACCGCGGTGGGCGCCGATGGTGCTCAAGACGTCGTGTCCTTCCTGAAGGCATCACCATGAGAGCTTTGTGCTGGTGGGCACCGTTCGGGTTCATTGGCAGGTACAAATAGTGTGCCCCTCTTCCTCTAGGAGGCATCTGTTCCAGGGGAAACCCTAGATCCGGGTCTCCTGGATCGGATGATGATGGAGACTATGGTGCTATTTCCCTCCGAGGGCATTGTTTTGGAGCAAAGATTCACTAGAGGGGACAACAGTTGGAGTGGTGTTGCGTCTACCACATTGAAGATGGTGCGGCTCGACGGCATGGAGCAGTGGAGTCTCGGCATTGGATGCGGTTTAATGGACGCGCACAGGATGGTGGCGTTGTCTAGTGTCGTGGTAATGTCGATAACAGATGGGCCTGGCAAGGTCTATGCAATGATCCCTCCTGAAGATGGGACGACGGAAGATGGCGGCGGCGGATCCTAGAGCGTGCACATGCGGTGCACATTGTGGGACACATAGACCGGTTGGTGCTCTAAGCTTGCCAAGCAGGCGGATTCTTTAGGCCACTGGATTAGATGGTGTCTTGATGCGATTAGGGCACATCTTTATACTTGTGGGTGTAGCGACTTTTGTGCATCTCAAAATTGGCTTTGGATTGATCTTTGTATTTATTTTGTCAAACTCTGTTGAATAACTTAATAAAGATGGTTGTATGCATCATTTTGATGCAGAGGCCAGGGTAATCCTGCTTTTTTATAAACATATGTCATCAAAAAATTGTACAGGTTAGTATGTGTCTTCCGTGACATCACCCACAAACTCCTTACTATGCAGCATGCCAAGTAAACTTTGATTAATTTTGCAGCTTTCTTATTTGATCATGGTCCTAAAGTTGTGAAAACTTTCTTTACTTGTGGTCCCGGGAGTTTTAGTGTGATGAGTTGATACAAATGTTCAAACTCAGTCATGGTTGCCAAGCAAGAAATGTTGCGAGAGTGTTTGTGAGCAAGAACTACAGTGCACGGTAATTGTAAAAAAAAGAGTAAATGCAATATGGAAATTTAAATAGGGCATGGACTGTGCAATGACACTTGTATCCATAACGTCCCTGGAAGCCAAATATTATGAAGTTTGCATTCACAAAGTATCATGAAGAACATTACCATAACCATATTACATAGATCAAATATGTCACATCCCTAGTCTGGTAATGACCTAGACTAGTTATCCCTTGTTGCATCATGTTTAAATTGCAATTAAAATTGAATTGGGGATTCATCCAAACCCTAGCATCAAATTAAATCAAATAGGTTTAAGTAAAATCTTTTTCAATGAACTAAAAATTCCCTTTAAAAATGTTCAACATTTCTAGATTAAGGTTGAAGCATCTATAAAAAAATGGTTCACATTTTTTCAGGATATATCTAGGCTTTGAATTAATTCATATTGTATTTGAATTGGAGAAAATATATTCTATAAATATTTCTGTTGCCCCGACAATTCTGGAAATTTGTGAGGGATTTTGGAATAATTCATTTACTCCCTACAAAATTTATCAGAAGCAAAAAAATTGATTTGGTTCAAAAACCGAATTAAAAGAAATTACAGAAATAGAAAAAGAAACAAAATAGAGGAAGGAGAAGCTTACCTGGGCCAACTCACCTGGCGGCCCAGCTGTTTTGGCCCAGCCGAGCTGGCCCACCCCACCCCCACCGTCTTCAACCTCCTGCCAGTAGGCAGGAGGGCATTTGGCCGCGAGCCGCGTGCACGCGCCGGCCACCTCCACTCTGCCTGGCTGCTACCTCCTCGCCTTGGACCCCCTGGAGGCCTCCACGCAACCCCTCCGCCTCTCTCACTCTCCCCCTGTGCTCATCCCCTCCCCTGTCTCTCTCGCGCGCAACCACCCGAGCGCAACCGCAGCCGCCGCTCGTCGACCGCGCGCTCACCACCGTTTTCGTACTTCCTTGACCTGTCCCCGAGGTCCGCTTTGACGTCTGCTACCTCTCCGTCAAGTCATGCGTCGCTGGACGCCCTGCCGCCTCGCCATCGACCCGTCTTCTCCGTGCACGGCCGCCTAATCGCCTTCGCCGTCAAGTCGCCATCCGGTCACCCCTGAGCCCGCTGACGCCTCCAAATGATGCGTTGTGAGCCCCTGAAGCTTTCCCCCCTGTCCCCTCCGTCGTTTGCTTCCTCTAGCCGCCGTTCCCAAGCAGACCGAACCCAACGTCGCAAGAGCTTGTCACCGGTGTTGCCCCGGCGACCATTTGGTCACCCCAGCATGTCCAACAAGCTCGCGGCACACCATAGAGCCCCGCAAGCGCTTTGGTTCGTCCGTTTGCACACCGTAGCCTCGACCCCAAGCTCGCTCGAGCTCCGGCCACTGTTGTGGTCGTCGTCGGCGACGCTGCAGGCCACCTCTAGCCGAGACACCACCATAGTTGGATGCGCTAATTCACTAGCGTCTCGGAGAACCCAACCGCGCGCTGAATGGTGCACCATAGGGGTTTTTCGAAGCTCCTGCCCGCCACTGACCTCGCCGGCGGTTTCACGCGGCAGGTTTAATCCCGCCGACCGGATTTGACCCCCTCCGGGTCAATTACAGGTGGGGCCAGCCTCCTGCTAATTTTAGATTAGGACTAAGTTTAGTGTTAATCACCCCTGTCAACAAATGGGCCCCACTGGTCAGGTTTGACATGGCCGACCGTGTTGACCTACTGATGCAGTGATGACATCATGCTGGCGTCATAATATCTTTCTGGATTATTTCTATTTTGGAATATTTGGAAATTCCAAAAAATATTATAAACTTCAAAAAATCATAGAAAATAAAACCGTAGCTCAGAATGAAATGATTTATATGTGAAAAATTATCAGAAAAATCCAATATATCCATATGTGCTACTTTCATGCATGTTTAACCAACTTATACTTACTGTATAAGTAAGAACATGATAATGGCATTTAAAATGATTAATATGGAGTTTTGCATATGAACGCTTGGATCATATGGACTTGATTTAAATCATTGGTAGATGCATTTGTGCAAATCATAGCATTCTTGACATGTCATGATCATGCATCATCTTGTTGCATATGTTGTGTATTGATTGTCTTCGGTATTGTCCTTCTTGTTAGGTTTTGCCTCTCCGAGTGGCACCGACTATCTACCTGAGGAGCAATGCTACCGTGTTGATATTCCAGGCAAGCAAACCCCCTTGAGCATTCCGATACAATCCCACTCTTCCGCTCTGCTCTCTTTTATTGCATTCAGACAACAACGTTTCAACTATTACTTGTTGCGGTAGCTGAACCCACTTCCTCTGCATGACCTGTCTTTTTCACAGTAAATAGTAAAACCTTACTAGCATGGTTAGGAGTTACTCGAGCCCCTGATGTGATCTTTACCATGCTATGTCGGTTGTGCTTGCTATGCTTAGAGTTGTGTCAGGTATGGTTCATATGGTGATGGATTGGAGTGAATCGATGGTGTTCTGCTAATGCTAAGTGTGTGAACATGATTTGGTAAAGGTAGCGATGAGAGGCCATGTAGGAGTACATGGTGGGTTGTCTCATTGAGACCGTCCCTAAGAACTGAGTCATGTGTATGTTATCCAAGACAGTTACTACCACACATTGGGTTCCGATAACTCGACCCTCTCGGCTTATTAACCACCTTGATCTATGTCTAGGAGTTGCAACTAGTTTCAGGTGTTTGTAGGTCGTGCTATTTGTCTACCAAGTGGCACCTCAGTACTGGTGCGCTTGGGACAAACTAGGCACCGTGGCATGGTGTACCAAGCATAGATCCATCCGGTGAGGTGGGCTTGGGAACCCTGCACACATCGTTTGGGGCAGTGATGGAAACTTCGGCTAGACTTCCCTTGCGAGTTCAGCCTCAAATAGGTGATAGACCTGGAATAGAGTCTTGCGTGGTTAGTCAGGTTGTGGCCGACACCCTCGCCTGGCTTCTGCTTGAAGGTTGCTGAGATACATGACGTGTACATGGTGGTAAGTGGTTGATGACCCACAAGTATAGGGGATCTATCATAGTCCTTTCGATAAATAAGAGTGTCGAACCCAACGAGGAGCAGAAGGAAATGACAAGCGATTTTCAGCAAGGTATTCTCTGCAAGTACTAAAATAAGTGGTAATAGATAGTTTTGTGATAAGATAATTTGTAACGAGCAACAAGTAACGAAAGTAAATAAAGTGCAGCAAGGTGGCTCAATCCTTTTTGTAGCAAAGGACAAGCCTGGACAAACTCTTATATAAGAAAAAGCGCTCCCGAGGACACATGGGAATATCGTCAAGCTAGTTTTCATCACGTTCATATGATTTGCGTTCGGTACTTTGATAATTTGATATGTGGGTGGACCGGTGCTTGGGTGTTGTTCTTACTTGAACAAGCATCCCACTTATGATTAACCTCTATTGCAAGCATCCGCAACTACAACAAAAGTACTAAGGTAAACCTAACCATAGCATGGAACATATGGATCCAAATCAGCCCATTACGAAGCAACGCATAAACTAGGGTTTAAGCTTCTGTCACTCTAGCAACCCATCATCTACTTATTACTTCCCAATGCCTTCCTCTAGGCCCAAATAATGGTGAAGTGTTATGTAGTCGACGTTCACATAACACCACTAGAGGCTAGACAACATACATCTCATCAAAATATCGAACAAATACCAAATTCACATGACTACTAATAGCAAGACTTCTCCCTTGTCCTCAGGAACAAACGTAACTACTCACAAAGCATAAACATGTTCATAATCAGAGGGGTATTAATATGCATTTATGATCTGAACATATGATCTTCCACCAATTAAACCAACTAGCATCAACTACAAGGAGTAATTAACACTACTAGCAACCTACTAGCACCAATCCCGGATTTGGAGACAAGAATTGGATACAAGAGATGAACTAGGGTTTGGAGATGAGATGGTGCTGGTGAAGATGTTGAGGGAGATTGCCCTCTCCCGATGAGAGGAGCGTTGGTGATGACGATGGCGATGATTTCCCCCTCTGGGAGGGAAGTTTCCCTAGCAGAACAGCTCTGCCGGAGCTCTAGATTAGATCCTCCAAGGTTCCGCCGCGTGGCGGCGGAGTTTTGTCCCGAAAGGTTGCCTCTTTATTTTTTTCGACGAAATACTTCATATAGGAGAAGATGGTCATTGGAGAGCCACCAGGGGGCCCACGAGGTAGGGGGGCGCGCCCTAGGGGGGCACCCCCACCCTCGTGAGCAGGGTGTGGGCCCCCTGGTCTTCATCTTTGACGAGGATTTTTCATTATTTATTATAAGGTGTTCCGTGGAGTTTCAGGACTTTTGGAGTTGTGCAGAATAGATCTCTAATATTTGCTCCTTTTCCAGCCCAGAATTCCATCTGCCGGCATTCTCCCTCCTTATGTAAACCTTGTAAAATAAGAGAGAATAGCCATAAGTATTGTGACATAATGTGAAATAACAGCCCATAATGCAATAAATATCGATATAAAAGCATGATGCAAAATGGACGTATCAACTCCCCCAAGCTCGCTTGTCCTCAAGCGAAAGCCGATAACAATAAATATGTCCGCATGTTTAGTGGTAGAGGCGTCGATAAAAATAAAATACGGACATGAAGGCATCATGATTATTCTCTTAATAGTAACATATATATAGATATTGTCATATGATTATTTATATTCAAGTGATGATCTATTCACAATGCGAAAGTATGAATCAGAAACCTTATTGAGAATCAACAAGCTATAACCTCAGCCATTGAAGCAATTGCAATCTATCATAACATCAGAAAGAGTCTATGTTAGAGCTAAAAAGCAAGTCCACATACTCAACTATCATCTAGTCCTTCATAATTGTTGACACTCACGCGATATTTGTGGTTACGGAGTTTTAATCGGACACAGAGAAAGATAGGGGCTTATAGTTTCGCCCCACAACCTTTTACCTCGAGGGTAATGTCAACAATAATAACTCATGCCTCCCTACATCCAATTAGATATATCTATCAGGATCTTCCAACACACTGTGCTTGCCAAAGGATAAAATGTAAAAAGGAAGGGTGAAGATCACCATGACTCTTGCATAAGATAGAAGATAATAATAAAATATAGGCCCTTCACAGAGGGAAGCAGAGGTTGTCATGCGCTTTTATGGTTGGATGCACGAGATCTTAATGCAAAAGAACGTCACTTTATATTGCCCCTTGTGATTTGAATCTTTATTATGCAGTCCGTCGCTTTTATTACCTCCACATCACAAGATCGTATAAAGCTTATTTATCCCACACTAATCATACATATTTAGAGCAATTTTTATTGCTTTGCACCGATGACAACTTACTTGAAGGATCTTATTCAATCCATAGGTAGATATAGTGGACTCTCATGGCAAAACTGGTTTAGGGGTATTTGGAAGCACAAGTAGTATTTCTACTTGGTGCTGAGAATTTGGCTAGAAAGAGGGGGAAAGGCAAGCTCAACATGTTGGAGGATCCATGACAACATACTTTATCTCAGATATAAGAAAACATAACTCATCACGTTGTCTTCCTTGTCCAATATCAACTCTTTAGCATGTCATATTTTAATGAGTGCTCACAATCATAAAAGATGTCAATGATAATATATTTATATGTGAATACTTCTCTTTCTTTATTACTTCCTATTAATTGCAATGATGACCAAAACTATGTTTATCAACTCCCAACAACTTTTAATCATCACACTCTTTCTATGTGAAGTCATTACTCTCAATAAGATCAATATAAACTTTTGTTTCTTTTTATTTATTTCTCTTTTCTTCTCTTTTATTTTATTTTGGATCATGGCAAAAATAAGCAAGCCCTTGACTCAACACTAATCTTTATTATATAGCTCACGGACTTGATTACATAGAGAAATTATAAGGCAAAACTCAAAACTAGATCATGCCATAAACTTTATTCTACTAGATCAAAATACTAATAATAGGATCGAACTAAAGAAAACAGTAAAGATAGGAGTTGTGGTTGTGATACGATACCGGGGCACCTCCCACAAGCTTGGCAGTTGCCAAGGGGAGTGCCCATACCCATGTGATTATATCTCCTTGGTTGGTGAAGAAGGTGGAGGTGTTGTTGACCATGCGGGTTTGTCATCCATCTTCCAAGGCATAGGTTCACCATCATAGAAAGATGATTGAGTCTCCGGAATCCTCGAATCTGAAGCCAAACTCATCCTTTTGAATCTATATTCATACTCACAATTTTGGTTTTGCAGGTCATAGATTTGGGCTTGGAGGTGCTTGATCTTTTCATGTAGCTTGAAGATGGCCTCCTCGGTGTTCTTGGCATCCGGCTTGTAGTTGTTAGTGAACTCCGCGAGCATCGTGTGGCTAGCATTGATTCCACGCTCCACCATCCCCTGGCACTTGAAGACTTGATGCTCTATTGCTTCGAGCCTCGCCTCCACGCTTCCGGTTCCCTTTGGTCCCTCAGCATCACGGATGTGCAGCAACCCATCACGCATCTCAATGGTTTGAGGGTGTCGCAGCACCTCCGCGAGGTAAGGGTTGATGGCCTTCTCGAAGAACTTGTCATTGGAAGCACTTGGGGACGTCATGATAATCTAGATCTGTCAGAAAAACAGCTCGAAACAAGAACAGAAGATATTTGCGTGATACGGGAGTCAAAACCTTCGGGAGAATATATAGTGAATTTTTACCGACCAAAATACGTATCGTGCAAGAAAACGGAGTCTGGAAGGCACACGGGGTGCTCACGAGGTAGGGGGCGCGCCCAGGGGGTAGGGCGCGCCCTCCACCCTCGTGTCCTTCCCGGACTGATACTTATTTTTCTATTTTTCTAAATATTCCAAAACGGAGAAATATTGCCTTAAAAACTATTTTGGAGTCGGTTTACTTACCGTACCACATACCTATTCCTTTTCGGAGTCTGAAACGTTCTGGAAAGTGTCCCTTATGTATTCCTCCGGGGTTACGGTTTCAATAATATTGGTTTCAACATTTATGGGATTACCAGAGATATAATGTTTGATTCTTTGACCGTTTACCACCTTCGGATTTGTGCCTTCGAAGTTGTTGATTTTTATGGCACCGGAACGATAGACCTCCTCGATAACATAGGGGCCTTCCCATTTAGAGAGAAGTTTTCCTGCAAAAAATCTTAAACGAGAGTTGTATAGAAATACATAATCACCTACATTAAACTCACGCTTTTGTATCCTTTTGTCATGCCATCTTTTAACTTTCTCTTTAAACAACTTGGCATTTTCATAAGCTTGGGTTCTCCATTCATCAAGTGAGCTAATATCAAATAACCTCTTCTCACCAGCAAGTTTAAAATCATAATTAAGTTCTTTAATAGCCCAATAGGCCTTATGTTCTAGTTCGAGAGGTAAGTGACATGCTTTTCCATAGACCATTTTATACGGAGACATACCAATAGGATTTTTATATGCAGTTTTATAGGCCCAAAATGCATCATCAAGTTTCTTGGACCAATTCTTTCTAGACCTATTTACAGTCTTTTGCAAAATTAATTTGAGTTCTCTATTACTCAATTCTACTTGACCACTAGACTGTGGGTGATACGGAGATGCAATTCTATGATTGACGTCATATTTAGCAAGCATTTTACGGAAAACACCGTGAATAAAGTGTGAACCACCATCAGTCATTAAATATCTAGGGACTCCAAACCTCGGAAAAATAACTTCTTTAAGCATTTTAATAGAAGTGTTATGATCAGCACTACTAGTTGGAATAGCTTCTACCCACTTAGTAACGTAATCAACAACAACTAAAATATGTGTATAACCATTAGAGGAAGGAAACGGTCCCATATAATCAAAGCCCCAAACATCAAATGGTTGAATAACAAGTGAATAATTCATAGGCATTTCTTGACGTCTACTAATACTACCAATTCTTTGACATTCATCACAAGATAGGACAAACTTACGGGCATCCTTGAAGAGAGTAGGCCAATAAAAACCGGATCGCAATACCTTATGTGCAGTTCTATCTCCCACGTGGTGTCCTCCATAAGTTTCGAAGTGGCACTTGCGTAGGATCTGTTCCTGTTCATGCTCAGGTACACAACGTCTAATAACACCATCTACTCCTTATTTATAAAGATGTGGGTCATCCCAAGAGTAATGTCTCAAATCATAAAAGAACTTTTTCTTTTGTTGATATGTGAAGCTAGGTGGTATGAATTTAGCAACAATATAATTAGCATAATTAGCATACCAAGGAGTACTACGAGAAGTACTTATGACATTTAATTGTTCATCAGGAAAGCTATCATCAATAGGTAGTGGGTCATCAAGAACATTCTCTAACCTAGATAAGTTGTCTGCAACGGGGTTCTCAGCTCCTTTTCTATCAACAATATGCAAATCAAATTCTTGTAGCAGGAGAACCCATCTAATAAGTCTAGGTTTAGCATCTTTCTTCTCCATAAGATATTTAATAGCAGCATGATCAGTGTGGATAGTTACTTTAGAATCAAAAATATAAGATCTGAACTTATCACAAGCAAATACAAGTGCTAAAAGTTCTTTTCAGTAGTAGCATAATTTCTTTGAGCATTGTCTAGAGTCTTACTAGCATAATGGATAACATTTAATTTCTTATCAATTCTTTGCCCTAGAACAGCACCTACAGCATAATCGCTAGCATCACACATAATTTCAAAGGGTAAATTCCAATCAGGTGGCTGAACAACAGGTGTAGAGACTAATGCTTTCTTAAGTATTTCAAATGCTTCTACACAATCATCATCAAAGACAAATGGTATATCTTTTTGTAATAAATTAGTCAGTGGTCGAGAAAGTTTTGAGAAGTCCTTAATGAACCTTCTATAAAATCCGGTGTGACCAAGGAAACTTCGTATACCTTTGATGTCCTTGGGACATGGCATCTTTTCAATAGCATCAACCTTGGCTTTATCAACTTCAATACCTCTTTCAGAAACTTTATGCCCCAAGACAATACCTTCATTGACCATAAAGTGGCACTTTTCCATTCAAGACAAGAATAGTTTCTTCACATCTCTGCAAAACTCGATCAAGATTGCTCAAGCAATCATCAAAAGAAGATCCATAGACGGAAAAGTCGTCCATGAAAACCTCACAAATCTTTTCACAAAAGTCAGAGAATATAGCCATCATGCATCTTTGAAAGGTAGCAGGTGCATTACATAAACCAAAAGGCATACGTCTATAAGCAAAAGTACCAAAAGGGCATGTAAAAGTAGTCTTTGATTGATCTTTAGCCGACACATGTATTTGAGAGAAACCAGAGTAACCATCTAGAAAGCAATAATGTGTATGTTTGCATAATCTTTCTAGCATTTGATCGATAAAAGGTAAGGGGTAATGATCTTTCATAGTAGCCTTATTTAATTAGCGGAAATCAATTACCATCCTATAACCGGTAATAATTCTTTGTGGAATCAATTCATCTTTATCATTAGGAACAACAGTAATACCTCCCTTCTTAGGGACACAATGAACATCAGTTACCCACTGACTATCAGCAATGGGATAAATTATACCTGCCTCCAGAAGCTTTAGTATTTCTTTTCTTACCACTTCTTTCATTTTAGGATTTAGACGTCGTTGAGGATCACGAACTGGTTTGGCATCTGCTTCCAAATTTATTTTATGTTGACATAGAGTGGGACTAATGCCCTTAAGATCATTAAGAATATATCCAATAGCAGCACTGTGCTTCTTCAGAGTTTTCAATAATCTTTCTTCTTCATGCTCTGGAAGGTTAGCACTAATAATAACAGGATATATCTTCTTTTCATCAAGATAAGCATATTTAAGATTATCAGGCAACGATTTAAGCTCAAAAACAGGATCACCCTTAGGTGGAGGGGGATCCCCTAGGATTTCAGCAGGCAAATTTTATTTCAGAATAGGTTCCTGTTTAAAGAATACTTCATCTATTTCCCTTCGTTCATTCATAAACATATCATTCTCATGGTCTAGCAAATAATGTTCTAAAGGATCACTAGGAGGTACGGCAATAGAAGCAAGACCAATAATTTCATCCTTACTAGGCAATTCTTATTCACGGTGTTGTTTACTAAATTTAAAGAAATTAAATTCATGAGTCATATCATCTAAGCCGACAGTAACAACATTCCTTGTGCAATCTATGGTAGCATTAACAGTATTCAAGAAGGCTCTACCAAATATAATGGGACAAAAGTTATCTTGTGGGGAACCAAGAACAAGAAAATCAGCAGGATATTTAGTTTTCCCACACAAGACTTCAATATCTCTAACAATTCCCATTGGTGCTATAGTTTCTCTATTAGCAAGTTTAATAGTGACATCAATTTCTTCTAACTCAACGGGTGCAATGTCATGCATAATTTCTTGGTATAAGGAATGAGGTATTGCACTAGCACTAGCACCCATATCACATAAGCCATGATAACAATGATCCCCTATTTTAACAGAAATAACAGGCATGCCTACCACAGGTCTAGGTTTATCTGTATCACGGGGTTTAGCAATTCTAGCAGTTTCATTACAGAAATAAATAACATGCCCATCTATATTATCACACAAAAGTTCTTTAACAATAGCAATATTAGGTTCAACTTTAACTTGCTCAGGAGGTGTATATGTTTTAATATTGCTTTTACGAACCATAGTTGAAGCTTTAGCATGATCCTTTATTCTAACAGGGAAAGGTGGTTTCTCAACATAAGAAGTAGGAACAATAGGATCATTATAAGTGATAGTCTTTTCTTCAACTTTAATAGGTGCAGCTACTTTCACTTCTATGGGAGAATGATATTTAAACCACTTCTCCTTGGTGAGATCAACATAAGTAGCAAAAGATTCACAGAAAGAGGCTACTATCTTAGAATCAAGTCCATATTTAGTGCTAAACTTATGGAAAATATCGGTATCCATAAAAGATTTAACACAATCAAACTTAGATGTCATACCTAACTCCTTACCATTGTCGAGGTCCCAATCTTCAGAGTTGCGTTTAATTCTTTCCAATAAATCCCATTTGAATTCAATAGTCTTCATCATAAAAGAGCCAGCACAAGAAGTATCAAGCATGGTGCGATTGCTATCAGAAAGCTGAGCATAAAATTTTTGAATAAGCATTTCTCTTGAGAGCTCATGATTGGGGCATGAATATAACATTGATTTAAGCCTCCCCCAAGCTTGAGCGATACTTTCTCCCTCGCGAGGCCAAAAATTATATATATATAATTGCGATCACGATGAACAAGATGCATAGGATAATACTTCATATCATCACATAGCCTATACCATGTCGATGCATATCCCTTCAAAGATAAAGGGAAGACCTTCTTCTTAACAACATCTCCGGGTACACCTGCAAGCTTAAATAATCCACAAACTTCATCCACATATATTAGATGCTCATCAGGATGTTTTGTTCCATCTCCTAAAAAAGGATTAGCTAGCAGTTTTTCTACCATACCCAAAGGAATTTCAAAGCAAGCATTTTCATTTTCAGCAGGTTGAGGAGCAAATCTTTGCTCTACAGGTCGGGGTGAAGATACCCCGAACAAGCCCCTCAGAGGATTACTTTCCATAGTAACAAGTGACAATAAATTTCAGCACACTATATAAATTTTTCCTTACCAAATTCCACCTACCAAAGGTGCTTCACTCCCCAGCAACGGCACCAGAAAAGATTATTGATGACCCACAAGTATAGGGGATCTATCGTAGTCCTTTCGATAAGTAAGAGTGTCGAACCCAACGAGGAGCAGAAGGAAATGATAAGCGGTTTTCAGCAAGGTATTCTCTGCAAGTACTGAAATAAGTGGTAACAGATAGTTTTGTGATAAGATAGATTGTAACGAGCAACAAGTAACAAAAGTAAATAAAGTGCAGAAAGGTGGCCCAATCCTTTTGTAGCAAAGGACAAGCCGGAACAAACTCTTATAATAGGAAAAGCGCTCCCGAGGACACATGGGAATATCGTCAAGCTAGTCTTCATCATGTTCATATGATTCGCGTTCGATAATTTGATAATTTGATATGTGGGTGGACCGGTGCTTGGGTGTTGTTCTTACTTGAACAAGCATCCCACTTATGATTAACCTCTATTGCAAGCATCCGCAACTACAACAAAAGTATTAAGGTAAACCTAACCATAGCATGAAACATGTGGATCCAAATCAGCCCCTTATGAAGCAACGCATAAACCAGGGTTTAAGTTTCTGTCACTCTAGCAACCCATCATCTACTTATTACTTCCCAATGCCTTCCTCTAGGCCCAATTAATGGTGAAGTGTTATGTAGTCGACGTTCACATAACACCACTAGAGGCTAGACAACATACATCTTATCAAAATATCAAACGAATACCAAATTCACATGACTACTAATAGCAAGACTTCTCCCTTGTCCTCAGGAACAAACGTAATTACTCATAAAGCATATCCATGTTCATAATCAGAGAGGTAATAATATGCATATAGGATCTGAACATATGATCTTCCACCAAATAAACCAACTAGCACCAACTACAAGCAGTAATCAACACTACTAGCAACCTACTAGCACCAATCTCGGACTTTGAGACAAGAATTGCATACAAGAGATGTACTAGGGTTTGGAGATGAGATGGTTCTGGTGAAGATGTTGATGGAGATTGCCCCTCTCCCGATGAGAGGAGCGTTGGTGATGATGATGGTGATGATTTCCCCCTCCTGGAGGGAAGTATCCCCGGCAGAACAGCTCTGCCGGAGCTCTAGATTGGATTTGCCAAGGTTCTGCCTCGTGGCAGCGGAGTCTCGTCCCGAAAAGTTCCTTCCTATTTTTTCTCATCGAAAGACTTCATATAGGAGAAGATGGACGTTGGAGAGCCACCAGGGCGCCCACGAGGCAGGGGGGCGTGCCCTAGGGGGGGCGCCCCCCACCCTCGTGAGCATGGTGTGGGCCCCCTGGCCTTCATCTTTGGCGAGGATTTTTCTTTATTTGTTTTAAGATGTTCCGTGGAGTTTCAGGACTTTTGGAGTTGCGCAGAATAGGTCTCTAATATTTGCTCCTTTTCTAGCCCAGAATTCCAGCTGCCGACATTCTCCCTCCTTATGTAAACCTTGTAAAATAAGAGAGAATAGCCATAAGTATTGTGACATGAAGTGAAATAACAGTCCATAATGCGATAAATATCGATATAAAAGCATGATGCAAAATGGACGTATCAGTAAGTCCTGTTCATTGTGTCCCTAAGAAGGGAGGTATTACTGTTGTTCCTAATGATAAAGATGAATTAATTCCACAAAGAATTATTACAGGTTATAGGATGGTAATTGATTTCCGCAAATTAAATAAGGCTACTAAGAAAGATCGTTACCCCATACCTTTTATCGATCAAATGCTAGAAAGATTATGCAAACATACACATTACTGCTTTCTAGATGGTTATTATGGTTTCTCTCAAATACCTGTGTCGGCTAAAGATCAATCAAAGACTACTTTTACATGCCCTTTTGGTACTTTTGCTTATAGACGTATGCCTTTTGGTTTATGTAATGCACCTGCTACCTTTCAAAGATGCATGATGGCTATATTCTCTGACTTTTATGAAAAGATTTGTGAGGTTTTCATGGACGACTTTTCCGTCTTTGGATATTCTTTTGATGATTGCTTGAGCAATCTTGATCGAGTTTTGCAGAGATGTGAAGAATCTAATCTTGTCTTGAATTGGGAAAAGTGCCACTTTATGGTTAATGAGGGTATTGTCTTGGGGCATAAAGTTTCTGAAAGAGGTATTGAAGTTGATAAAGCCAAGGTTGATGCTATTGAAAAGATGCCATGTCCCAAGGACATCAAAGGTATAAGAAGTTTCCTTGGTCACGCCGGATTTTATAGGAGGTTCATTAAGGACTTCTCAAAAATTTCTCGGCCTCTGACTAATTTATTACAAAAAGATATACCATTTGTCTTTGATGATGATTGTGTA
>NC_053024.1:679069977-679103577 GCF_003073215.2 Triticum urartu
AGAAGATTTCATGTCTCAAGTGATTCAAAATCAAGTGAGTCCAAACGGTCCATTTGCATGGAGTTTCTTCATGCATATACACCAATAGACATGGTTCGCATGTCTCAAACCTTTCAAAACAAGTGAGCCCAAAGATCCATCAACATGGAGCTTCTTCATGCGTTTTATACCGATATGACTTACGTGGCAGTGCCACAAGTAGGTGGTACTATCATTACTATCTTTTGGCATGAACATGTGTATCACTACGATCGAGATTCAATAAACCATTCATTTCAGGTGTAAGACCATTGAAGGTATTATTCAAATAAACAGAATAACCATTATTCTCTTTAAATGAATAACCGTATTGCGATAGACATAATCCAATCATGTCTATGCTCAACGCAAACACCAATCTCGATGGTAGAGGGAGCGTGCGATGCTTGATCATATCAACATTGGAAACACTTCCAACACATATCGTCAGCTCACCTTTAGCTAGTCTCCGTTTATTCCGTAGCTTTTATTTCGAGTTACTAACACTTAGCAACCGAACCGGTATCTAATACCCTGGTGCTACTAGGAGTACTAGTAAAGTACACATCAACACAATGTATATCCAATATACTTCTATCAACCTTGCCAGCCTTCTCATCTACCAAGTATCTAGGGTAATTCTGCTCTAGTGGCTGTTCCCCTTATTACAGAAGCACTTAGTCTCGGGTTTGGGTTCAACCTTGGGTTTCTTCACTAGAGCAGCAGCTGATTTTCCGTTTCATGAAGCATCCCTTTTTGCCCTTGCCCTTCTTGAAACTAGTGGTTTCACCAACCATCAACAATTGATGCTCCTTCTTGATCTCTACTTTTGTGGTGTCAAACATCGCGAATATCTCAAGGATCATCATATATGTCCCTGATATATTATAGTTCATCACGAAGCTCAAGCAGCTTGGTGGTAATGACTTCGGAGAACCATCACTTATTTCATCTGGAAGATCAACTCCCACTCGATTCAAGCGATTGTTGTACTCAGACAATCTGAGCACAAGTTCAACAATTGAGCTTTTCTCCCTTAGTTTGTAGGCTAAGAGAATCGTCGAAGGTCTTATACCTCTTGACATGGGCACGAGCCTGAAATCCCAATTTCGGCCCTCGAAACATCTCATATGTTTCGCGACGTTTCAAAACGTCTTCGGTGCCTCAACTCTAAACCGTTTAACTGAACTATCACGTAGTTATCAAAATTTGTATGTCAGATGTTCCCAACATCTACAGACAACGTTCGAGGTTCAGCATACTGAGCGGTGCATTAAGGACATAAGCCTTCTATGAAGCAATGAGGACAATCCTCAGTATACGGACCTAGTCTGCATAATTGCTACTATCAACTTTCAACTAAATTTTCTCTAGGAACATATCTAAACAGTAGAACTAAAGCGCGAGCTACGACATAATTTGCAAAATCCTTTTGACTATGTTCAGGATAATTAAGTTCATTTTATGAAATCCCACTCAGATAGACATCCCTCCAGTCATCTAAGTGATTACATGATCCGAGTCAACTAGGCCGTGTCCGATCATCACGTGAGACGGACTAGTCAACATCGGTGAACATCTTCATGTTGATCGTATCTATCATATGACTCATGCTCGACCTTTCGGTCTCTTGTGTTCCGAGGCCATGTCTGTACATGCTAGGCTTGTCAAGTCAACCTAAGTGTTTCGCGTGTGTAAATTTGTCTTACACCCGTTGTATGTGAACGTTAGAATCTAACACCCGATCATCACGTGGTGCTTCGAAACAACGAACTGTCGCAACGGTGCACAGTTAGGGGGAACACTTTCTTGAAATTATTATGAGGGATCATCTTATTTACTACCGTCGTTCTAAGTAAACAAGATGCATAAACATGATAAACATCACATGCAATCAAATAGTGACATGATATGGCCATCATCACTTTGCTCCTCTTGATCTCCATCTTCGGGGCTCCATGATCATCATCGTCACCGGCATGACACCATGATCTCCATCATCATGATCTCTATCACCGTGTCTTCATGAAGTTGTATCGTCAACTATTACTTCTACTACTACAGCTAACGGTTAGCAATAAAGTAAAGTAATTACATGACGTTTATGTTAACACGCAGGTCATAAATAAATTAAGACAACTCCTATGGCTCCTGCCGGTTGTCATACTCATCGACATGCAAGTCGTGATTCCTATTACAAGAACATGATCAATCTCATACATCACATATATCATTCATCACATCCTTTTGGCCATATCACATCACATAGCATACCCTGCAAAAACAAGTTAGACGTCCTCTAATTGTTGTTTGCATGTTTTACGTGGCTGCTATGGGTTTCTAGCAAGAACGTTTCTTACCTACGCAAAACCACAACGTGATATGCCAATTGCTATTTACCCTTCATAAGGACCCTTTTCATCGAATCCGATCCGACTAAAGTGGGAGAGACAGACACCCGCTAGCCACCTTATGCAACTAGTGCATGTCAGTCGGTGGAACCAGTCTCACGTAGAGTACGTGTAAGGTCGGGGGAACGTTGCAGAAAACAAAAATTTTCCTACGGTTTCACCAAGATCCATCTGAGTTCATCTAGCAACGAGTGATTAGATGCATCTACATACCTTGTAGATCGCGAGCGGAAGCGTTCAAAGAACGGGGAGGAGAGTCGTACACGACGTGATCCAAATCACCGAGATCCTAGCACCGAACGGACGGCACCTCCGCGTTCAACACACGTACGGTCAGTGACGTCTCCTCCTTCTTGATCCAGCAAGGGGGAAGGAGAGGTTGATGAAGATCCAGCAGCACGACGGCGTGGTGGTGGATGCAGGGCGTCACAGTAGCAGGGCTTCGCCTATACTACGAGAGAGAGACGTAACGGGGAGAGAGGGAGCGCAGGGTAATCCCTCCTCTCCCCCACTATATATAGGAGGGCCAAGGGGGGGTGGTGCGCAGCCTAGGAGATCCAATCTCCTAGGTGCGGCGGCCAGGGGAGGGTTTCCCTCCCCCCCAAGGCACCTCGGGGTGCCTTCCACCACTTGGACTCCTCCGTGGTGGAAACCCTAGGCGCATGGGCCTAGTAGGGCTGGTGCCCTTGGCCCATATAGGCCAAGGCGCACCCCCTACAGCCCATGTGGCCCCCCGGGACAGGTGGCCCCACCCGGTGGGCCCCCGGGACCCCTCCGGTGGTCCCGGTACAATACCGATAACCCCGAAACTTGTCCCGATGGCCGAAACAGCACTTCCTATATATAATTCTTTACCTCCGGACCATTCCGGAACTCCTCGTGACGTCCGGGATCTCATCCGGGACTCCGAACAACATTCGGGTTACTGCATATACATATCTTCATAACCCTAGCGTCACCGAACCTTAAGTGTGTAGACCCTACGGGTTCGGGAGACAAGCAGACATGACCGAGACGACTCTCCGGTCAATAACCAACAGCGGGATCTGGATACCCATGATGGCTCCCACATGCTCCACGATGATCTCATCGGATGAACCACGATGTCGAGGATTAATCAACCCCGTATACAATTCCCTTTGTCAATCGGTATGTTACTGCCCGAGACTCGATCGTCGGTATCCCAATACCTGTTCAATCTCGTTACCGGCAAGTCACTTTACTCGTACCGTAATGCATGATCCCGTGATCAACCACTTGGTCACCTTGAGCTCATAATGATGATGCATTACCGAGTGGGCCCAGTGATACCTCTCCGTTATATGGAGTGACAAATCCCAGTCTCGATCCGTGTCAACCCAACAGACACTTTCGGAGATACCTGTAATGCACCTTTATAGTCACCCAGTTACGTTGTGACGTTTGATACACCCAAAGCACTCCTACGGTATCCGGGAGTTACACGATCTCATGGTCAAAGGAAAAGATACTTGACATTGGAAAAGCTCTAGCAAACGAACTACACGATCTTTGTGCTATGCTTAGGATTGGGTCTTGTCCATCACATCATTCTCCTAATGATGTGATCCCGTTATCAATGACATCCAATGTCCATAGCCAGGAAATCATGACTATCTGTTGATCAACGAGCTAGTCAACTAGAGGCTTACTAGGGACATATTATGGTCTATGTATTCACACGTGTATTACGATTTCCGGATAATACAGTTATAGCATGAATAAAGACAATTATCATGAACAAAGAAATATAATAATAATGCTTTTATTATTGCCTCTAGGGCATATTTCCAACAGTCTCCCACTTGCACTAGAGTCAATAATCTAGTTACATTGTGATGAATCGAACACCCATGGAATTCTGGTGTTGATCATGTTTTGCCCTAGGGAGAGGTTTAGTCAACGGATCTGCTATATTCAGGTCCGTATGTACTTTACAAATCTCTATGTCTCCATCTTGAACATTTTCACGAATGGAGTTGAAGCGACGCTTGATGTGCCTTGTCTTCTTGTGAAACCTGGGCTCTTCTTGTGAAACCTGGGCTCCTTGGCAAGTGCAATAGCTCCAGTGTTGTCACAAAAGAGTTTGATTGGCCCCGACGCATTGGGTATGACTCCTAGGTCGGTGATGAACTCCTTCACCCATATTGCTTCATGTGCTGCCTCCGAGGCTGCCATGTACTCCGCTTCACATGTAGATCCCGCCACGACGCTCTGCTTGCAGCTGCACCAGCTCACTGCTCCACCATTCAACATATACACGTATCCGGTTTGTGACTTAGAGTCATCCAGATCTGTGTCGAAGCTAGCGTCGACGTAACCCTTTACGACGAGCTCTTCGTCACCTCCATAAACGAGAAACATGTCCTTTGTCCTTTTCAGGTACTTCAGGATATTCTTGACCGCTGTCCAGTGTTCCTTGCCGGGATTACTTTGGTACCTTCCTACCAAACTTACGGCAAGGTTTACATCAGGTCTGGTACACAGCATGGCATACATAATAGAACCTATGGCTGAGGCATAGGGGATGATACTCATCTCTTCTATCTCTTCTGCCGTGGTCGGCATTGAAGCTGAGCTCCAATTTCACACCTTGCAAAACAGGCAAGAACCCTTTTCTTGGACTGATCCATATTGATTCTTCAATATCTTAATCAAAGGTATTGTGCTTGTGAAAGACCTAGGAGGCGCTCGATCTATCTCTATAGATTTTGATGCCTAATATATAAGCAGCTTCTCCAAGGTCTTCATTTGAAAAACTCTATTCAAGTAGGCCTTGATGCTGTCCAAGAGTTTCTATATCATTTCCCATCAAAAGTAATGTCATCTACATATAATATGAGAAATGCTTACAGAGCTTCCCACTCACTTCTTGTAAACGCAGGCTTCTCCATAAGTCGTGTAAACCCAAACGCTTTGATCATCTCATCAAAGCGAATGTTCCAACTCCGAGATGCTTGCACCAGCCCATAAATCGAGCGTTGGAGCTTGCACACCTTGTCAGCATTCTTAGGATCGACAAAACCTTCCAGCTGCATCATATACAATTCTTCCTTAAGGAAACCTCATAATCATAGAATGCGGCAATTGCTAACATGATTCGGACGGACTTCAGCTTCGCTACGGGTGAGAAAGTCTCATCGTAGTCAACCCCTTGAACTTGTCGATAACCCTTAGCGACAAGCCGAGCTTTATAGATGGTCACATTACCATCCTCGTCTGTCTCTTTCTTAAAGTCCATTAATTTTCTATGGCTCGCGTTCAAACGGGCAAAGTCAGTCAAAGTCCATACTTCGTTTCATACATGGATTCCTATCTCGGATTTCATGGTTCTAGCCATTTGTCGGAATCCGGGCCCTCCATCGCTTCTTCATAGTTCGAAGGTTCACCATTGTCTAACAACATGATTTCCAAGACAGGGTTGCCGTACCACTCTGGTGCAGAACGTGTCCTTGTGGACCTTCGAATTTCAGTAGGAGCTTGATCAGAAGTATCTTGATCATCATCAATAACTTCCTCTCTAGTCGGTGCAGGCACCTCAGGAACATTTTCTTGAGTTGCGCCATTTACCGGTTCAAGAGGTAATACTTCATCAAGTTCTACTTTCCTCCCACTTACTTCTTTCGAGAGAAACTCTTTTCTAGAAAGGAATCCATTCTTGGCAACAAAGATCTTGCCTTCGGATCTGAGGTAAGAAGTATACCCAACAGTTTCTTTAGGGTATCCTATGAAGACGCATTTTTTCCGACTATGGGTTCGAGCTTTCAGGTTGAAGTTTCTTGACATAAGCATCGCATCCCCAAACTTTTAGAAACGACAGCTTAGGTTTCTTCCCAAACCATAATTCATACGGTGTCGTCTCAACGGATTTCGACGGAGCCCTATTTAAAGTGAATGCCGCAGTCTCTAAATCATAGCCCCAAAATGATAGCGGTAAATCGGTAAGAGACATCATAGATCGCACCATATCTAACAGAGTGCGATTATGATGTTCGGACACACCATTACGCTGAGGTGTTCCAGGCGGCGTCAATTGTGAAACTATTCCACATTTTCTTAAGTGTGTGCCAAATTCGTGACTCAAGTATTCTCCTCCACGATCTGATCGTAGAAACTTGATTTTCCTGTCACGTTGATTCTCAACCTCACTCTGAAATTCCTTGAACTTTTCAAGTTTCAGACTTGTGTTTCATTAAGTAGACATACCCATATCTACTCAAGTCATCAGTGAGGGTGAGAACATAACGATAGCCACCGCGAGCCTCAACACTCATTGGACCGCACACATCAGTATGTATGATTTCCAATAAGTTGGTTGCTCGCTCCATTGTTCCTGAGAACGGAGTCTTGGTCATTTTACCCATGAGGCATGGTTCGCACGTGTCAAATGATTCGTAATCAAGAGACTCTAAAAGTCCATCTGCATGGAGCTTCTTCATGCGTTTGACACCTATGTGACCAAGGCGGCAGTGCCACAAGTATGTGGGACTATCATTATCAACTTTACATCTTTTGGTATTCACACTATGAATATGTGTAGTAATACGCTCGAGATTCATTAAGAATAAACCATTGACTATCGGAGCATGACCATAAAACATATCTCTCATATAAATAGAACAACCATTATTCTCGGATTTAAATGAGTAGCCATCTCGTATTAAACGAGATCCTGATACAATGTTCATGCTCAGACATGGCACTAAATAACAATTATTGAGGTTTATAACTAATCCCGTAGGTAAATGTAGAGGTAGCGTGCCGACGGAGATCACATCGACCTTGGAACCATTCCCGAAGCGCATCGTCACCTCGTCCTTCTCCAGTTTCCGTTTATTCCGCAGCTCCTGTGGTGAGTTACAAATATGAGTAACGGCACCGGTATCAAATACCCAGGAGTTACTACGAGTATGGTAAGGTACACATCAATTACATGTATATCAAATATACCTTTGGTGTTGCCGGCCTTCTTGTCCGCTAAGTATTTGGGGCAGTTCCGCTTCCAGTGACCCTTCCCTTTGCAATAAAAGCACTCTGTCTCAGGCTTGGGTCCATTCTTTGACTTCTTCCCGACAGCTTGCTTGCCGGGCGCAGCAACTTCCTTGCCGTCCTTCTTGAAGTTCTTTTTACCCTTGCCCTTCTTGAACTTAGTGGTTTTATTCATCATCAACACTTGATGTTCCTTCTTGACTTCTACCTCTGCTGATTTCAGCATAGCAAATACTTCAGGAATGGTCTTTACCATCCCCTGCATATTGAAGTTCATCACAAAGCTCTTGTAGCTTGGTGGAAGCGACTGGAGGATTCTGTCAATGACCGCGTCATCCGGGAGATTAACTCCCAGCTGAGTCAAGCGGTTATGTAACCCAGACATAGTGAGTATGTGCTCACTGACAGAACTATTTTCCTCCATCTTACAGCTGAAGAACTTGTCGGAGACTTCATATCTCTCGATCCCGGGCATGAGCTTGAAAAACCATTTTAAGCTCTTCGAACATCTCATATGCTCCGTGTCTCTCAAAACGCTTTTGGAGCCCCGGTTCTAAGCTGTAAAGCATGCCGCACTGAACGAGGGAGTAATCATCAGTACACTGCCAAGCGTTCATAACGTCTTGGTTCTGTGGGACGGGTGCGTCACCTAGCGGTGCTTCTAGGACATAATCTTTCTTGGCAGCTATGAGGATGATCCTCAGGTTCCGGACCCAGTCCGTATAGTTGCTGCCATCGTCTTTCAGCTTGGTTTTCTCTAGGAACGCGTTGAAGTTGGAAACAACGTTGGCCATTTGATCTACAGGACATATTGTAAAAGATTTTAGACTAAGTTCATGATAATTAAGTTCATCTAATCAAATTATTAATGAACTCCCACTCAGATTAGACATCCCTCTAGTCATCTAAGTGTTACACGATCCAAGTCGACAAGCCGTGTCCGATTAACACGTGAGACGGACTAGTCATCATCGGTGAACATCTCCAGTGGTGATCGTATCTCGCATACGAGCGGCGGGGTTGCGAGCCTGCGGTCTCGTGGGTGGCGAGCATGTCTTCACATGCTAGGCTCGTCAAGTTAACCCTAAGTGTTTTTGCATGTGTAAAACTTCTTACACCCGTTGTATGTGAACGAAAGGATCTATCACACCCGATTAACACGTGGTGCTTCGAAGCGACGAACTGTAGCAACGGTGCACAGTTAGGGGAGAACACTTCTTGAAATTGTTGTAAGGGATCATCTTATTTCACTACCGTCGTTCTAAGTAAACAAGATGCAAAACATGATAAACATCACATGCAATCAAATAATAATAGTGACATGATATGGCCAATATCACATAGCTCCTTTGATCTCCATCTTGGGGCTCCATGATCATCCTGTCACCGTCATACTCATCGACATGTAAGTTGTGATTCCTTGTACAATAGCATGAACATCTCATACATCACATATAGATCATTCATCATTCATCACAACTTTGGCCATATCATATCACAAAGCACTTGCTGCAAAAACAAGTTAGACGTCCTCTAATTGTTGTTGCAGGTTTTACGTGGCTGAAGTAGGGTTCTAGCAAGAACGTTTTCTTACCTACGTGAAAGCCACAACGTGATTTGCCATTGCTATTTACCCTTCATAAGGACCCTTTTCATCGAATCCGATCCGACTAAAGTAGGAGAGACAGACACCCGCTAGCCACCTTATGCAACTAGTGCATGTCAGTCGGTGGAACCAGTCTCACGTAAGAGTACGTGTAAGGTCGGTCCGGGCCGCTTCATCCCACGATGCCGCCGAATCAAGATAAGACTAGTAACGGCAAGCATATTGAACAAAATCAACGCCCACAACTACTTTGTGTTCTACTCGTGCAAGAGAACTACGCATAGACCTAGCTCTGATGCCACTGTTGGGGAACGTTGCAGAAAACAAAAATTTTCCTACGGTTTCACCAAGATCCATCTAGGAGTTCATCTAGCAACGAGTGATTAGATGCATCTACGTACCTTGTAGATCGCGAGCGGAAGCGTTCAAAGAACGGGGATGATGTAGTCGAACACGACGTGATTCAAATCACCGATGATCTTAGCACCGAACGGACGGTGCCTCCGCGTTCAACACACGTACGGAACGGATGACGTCTCCTCCTTTCTTGATCCTAGCAAGGGGGGAAGAGAGGTTGATGAAGATCCAGCAGCACGACGGCGTGGTGGTGGATGCAGGGCGTCACAGTAGCAGGGCTTCGCCTATACTGCGAGAGAGAGACGTAACGGGGAGAGAGGAAGCACCAAAGGCTGAGGTATGAAATCCCTCCTCTCCCCCACTATATATAGGAGGGCCAAGGGGGGGTGGTGCGCAGCCTAGGAGATCTATCTCCTAGGTGCGGCGGCCAGGGGAGGGTTTCCCTCCCCCCCAAGGCACCTCGGGGTGCCTTCCACCACTTGGACTCCTCCGTGGTGGAAACCCTAGGCGCATGGGCCTAGTAGGGCTGGTGCCCTTGGCCCATGTAGGCCAAGGCGCACCCCCTACAGCCCATGTGGCCCCCCGGGACAGGTGGCCCCACCCGGTGGGCCCCCGGGACCCCTCCGGTGGTCCCGGTACAATACCGATAACCCCGAAACTTGTCCCGATGGCCGAAACAGCACTTCCTATATATAATTCTTTACCTCCGGACCATTCCGGAACTCCTCGTGACGTCCGGGATCTCATCCGGGACTCCGAACAACATTCGGGATTACTGCATATACATATCTTCATAACCCTAGCGTCACCGAACCTTAAGTGTGTAGACCCTACGGGTTCGGGAGACAAGCAGACATGACCGAGACGACTCTCCGGTCAATAACCAACAGCGGGATCTGGATACCCATGATGGCTCCCACATGCTCCACGATGATCTCATCGGATGAACCACGATGTCGAGGATTTAATCAACCCCGTATACAATTCCCTTTGTCAATCGGTATGTTACTTGCCCGAGACTCGATCGTCGGTATCCCAATACCTTGTTCAGTCTCGTTACCGGCAAGTCACTTTACTCGTACCGTAATGCATGATCCCGTGATCAACCACTTGGTCACCTTGAGCTCATTATGATGATGCATTACCGAGTGGGCCCAGTGATACCTCTCCGTCATATACGGAGTGACAAATCCCAGTCATCCGTGTCAACCCAACAGACACTTTCGGAGATACCTGTAATCACCTTTATAGTCACCCAGTTACGTTGTGACGTTTGATACCCAAAGCACTCCTACGGTATCCGGGAGTTACACGATCTCATGGTCAAAGGAAAAGATACTTGACATTGGAAAAGCTCTAGCAAACGAACTACACGATCTTTGTGCTATGCTTAGGATTGGGTCTTGTCCATCACATCATTCTCCTAATGATGTGATCCCGTTATCAATGACATCCAATGTCCATAGCCAGGAAATCATGACTATCTGTTGATCAACGAGCTAGTCAACTAGAGGCTTACTAGGGACATATTATGGTCTATGTATTCACACGTGTATTATGATTTCCGGATAATACAGTTATAGCATGAATAAAGACAATTATCATGAACAAAGAAATACAATAATAATGCTTTTATTATTGCCTCTAGGGCATATTTCCAACAAGTACGTGTAAGGTCAGTCCGGGCCGCTTCATCCCACAATGCCACCGAATCAAGATTGGACTAGTAACGGTAAGCATATTGAACAAAATCAATGCCCACAACTACTTTGTGTTCTACTCGTGCATAGAAACTACGCATAAACCTAGCTCATGATGCCACTGTTGGGGAACGTAGCATAAATTCAAAATTTTCCTACGTGTCACCAAGATCTATCCTATGGAGTCATCTAGCCAACGAAGGGAGGAGTGGATCTACATACCCTTGTAGATCGCGGCGGAAGCGTTCAAGAGAACGGGGTTGATGGAGTCACTCGTCGTGATCCAAATACCGATGATCCTAGCGCCGAACGGACGGCAACCTCCGCGTCACACACGATACGGAGCAGCGACGTCTCCTCTCTTGATCCAGCAAGGGGGGAGGAGAGTTGATGGAGATCCAGCAGCACGACGGCGTGGTGGTGGAAGTAGCGGGATTCCAACAGGGCTTCGCCAAGCGCTGCGGGAGGAGGGAGATGTGTCATGGGAGGGAGAGGGAGGCGCCAGGGCTTAGGTGTTGCTGCCCTCCCTTCCCCCACTATATATAGGGCCAAGGGAGAGGGGGGGCAGCCTTGGCCCTTCCTCCAAGGAAGGGTGCGGCCAGGGAGGATTCCATCCTCCCCAAGGCACCCGAGAGGTGCCTTCCCCCTTTAGGACTCTTCCTTTCCCTTATCTCTTGGCGCATGGGCCTCTTGGGGCTGGTGCCCTTGGCCCATATAGGCCAAGGCGCACCCCCTACAGCCCATGTGGCCCCCCGGGGCAGGTGGCCCCACCCGGTGGACCCCCGGGACCCTTCCGGTGGTCCCGGTACAATACCGGTGACCCCGAAACTTGTCCCGATGGCCGAAATAGCACTTCCTATATATAATTCTTTACCTCCGGACCATTCCGGAACTCCTCGTGACGTCCGGGATCTCATCCGGGACTCCGAACAACTTTCGGGTTACCGCATACTAATATCTCTATAACCCTAGCGTCACCGAACCTTAAGTGTGTAGACCCTACGGGTTCGGGAGACATGCAGACATGACCGAGACGTTCTCCGGTCAATAACCAACAGCGGGATCTGGATACCCATGTTGGCTCCCACATGTTCCACGATGATCTCATCGGATGAACCACGATGTCAAGGACTTAATCAATCCCGTATACAATTCCCTTTGTCTAGCGGTACGATACTTGCCCGAGATTCGATCGTCGGTATCCCGATACCTTGTTCAATCTCGTTACCGGCAAGTCTCTTTACTCGTTTCGTAACACATCATCCCGTGATCAACTCCTTGATCACATTGTGCACATTATGATGATGTCCTACCGAGTGGGCCCAGAGATACCTCTCCGTTTACACGGAGTGACAAATCCCAGTCTCGATTCGTGCCAACCCAACAGACACTTTCGGAGATACCTGTAGTGTACCTTTATAGCCACCCAGTTACGTTGTGACGTTTGGCACACCCAAAGCACTCCTACGGTATCCGGGAGTTGCACAATCTCATGGTCTAAGGAAATGATACTTGACATTAGAAAAGCTTTAGCATACGAACTACATGATCTTGTGCTAGGCTTAGGATTGGGTCTTTGTCCATCACATCATTCTCCTAATGATGTGATCCCGTTATCAATGACATCCAATGTCCATGGTCAGGAAACCGTAACCATCTATTGATCAACGAGCTAGTCAACTAGAGGCTTACTAGGGACATGGTGTTGTCTATGTATCCACACATGTATCTGAGTTTCCTATCAATACAATTCTAGCATGGATAATAAACGATTATCATGAACAAGGAAAATATAATAATAACTAATTTATTATTGCCTCTAGGGCATATTTCCAACATAGTAGGAACCTACTTTGCATCAAACCTTGGGAGTTACTATTACGTTATGCTTATAGTTGCCATGCTATGCTCGTAGACGTGGATTGGGTTTTTGAGAGTATTCATGACAGATGTGAGATTGTTAATTAATGGTTTACTTAAGGTGGCAACTTAAACACACATCTGAGTGGATTGAGGCACCTGGTTATTCCAGGACTGCCTGTCTAGGCACCTGGGTAGACCAGGATTGCCTGTTTTTTTATGGACCGCCACCCAGGCTCAAAGGGATCATGAGATTATTCATGCTAGAAACTTCCGTGTGCAGCCACAAGCTATTATGGGCTCTAGCATAGTTGACTAAGTCATGCGAACTCTTATAGTGGTAGACTAGCAGATGTAGGGGATGTAGGTGGTACGGTCTACCCGATCGTAAGGTGCTAGCGCTTCTGAAAGACTATGTCTCGGTCATCCGTCTTCTCAAACACCATGTAGTGCGAGAAACCAAATGGAGGCGATCGAGTCTTGTGGGGAAAAGTGCGCAAACCTCTGCAGAGTGTATAAACTAATCATGATTAACCGTGTCCCCGGTTATGGACATCTTGTGTATCTAGTACCTGGACTATCATGTGAATCTCATCATGTTACTTTAAATGAATATTATTGGGTTTTAATGATGTTATTTAATTGGGATTGAGAATGCCGTCAACCATTCTCAATGTTCAACAACCACCATGATAGTTAAATAAAATTTATTCTTTTGCAGTAGGTAAAAATTGGCTTTTCGCAAAAACTTGATAACCATAGAGCTTTTCCACCAGCCATATATGCATGTAGTGATAGCCATTGTTCATCATTCTCTATGGTGTGAATTTTCCAGTACATTCAATGTACTGACCTTCTGTGGCTGCAACGTCTCATGTTGCAGGATTTCTTACGACGAGTATGTGATACGTTAGGGTTACGATTTCTACACTCAACTTTGCCGTTGGTGTTGATGGGAATCCACAGCCTTGTTACTTCCGCTATTTGGATTGAGGTAATAGTATTTACGTTACTTATACATATTTACCTCTGTTATAAATCCTCGAGTACTCTGTGTGTCAGCATACCGATCCAGGGATGACACTTAAGCACAGAGACTTGATCCATTCGGGTCGGGTCGCTACAAGATGGTATCAGAGCACATGTTGACTATAGGACGTGACCCTAGAAACTGGCAAGCCCATAGGAAAAGATTTTTCTCTACAACTTTCCCATTCAAAAGATCTTTTACATCTCTTCTCCTCTGAGCTTATTGAAATATTCCCTTTTAGTTAGACCATACCCCTTTCCCCTTTTGACCAGACGAGGATTTGACTGATGAGACCACTCTAAGAAGTACAAGATATTGGACAACTAAGACCGCTTCGGAATGAAGAGGATTTTACTGTGCATCTGAATAATGGAAACTACAACGGTTGAAGACTCCGAAGACAAGTAGAATTTGAAGGCTCTGAAGAATTCCTAGATTTTATGACCTAGGAAGGCTACCCTTCTGGAACTTGACAGATTATGGAAGTTGTCAATGCCCGAGATCAAGGTGCAGATCGCAGAAAGACCGGAGAACAAGGAGCATGAGAACTCGAAGTTTTGTCACAGAAAACCCTAAGGCAGGAGATATCAACTATGGAATGATAGCTCATGGGAATGACAAGAGCAGAAACACGGTTATCCGTGATGTCATCGCCCGCTGATGCTATTGTCACCGTGCTGAGTTAAGGATGCATTTCTTCAGAATGGATTTGATGGAAGAAGGCTGATGGAGCACCTATTAGTAAGATGAAGTTTTAACCTTAGCCGGTGTATCACCAGGATCTGGAGTAGTACATCAAGAAGTTTAAGGTGGAGCTCCATGAAGCCGTATTAGACAAGGAAGCATTTCGTGAAGAACTCAGGAACCAAAAGCTGAAAGTAGCCAAGCTGGAGGATCTACAACCTTGAGATACCGGAGATTTTTCAGGAACTGAAGGACAGTATGACCATGGTTCATGTGAAGGATGTTGAAACCAGAAGTTTGGAACGCAACTCCAGAATATTAAAGGACGTCACGAGAGACTTCGCGTCAACAGAGTTGATCTGGCAAAAGAACTTGAGAAAGACAAGCATGATCGGAAGAAGCCAATGGAGGCATGAACAAGGCTTGAAGAGTTTGGAGAGTTGAAGATTTATTGACCTTTAGAAGACCAAAACCCTGTTATATACCTATGTTAGATGCGACATTTGTGAGCTGTCATTTGTTTGATGTTTTTCCCGACGGACACAAATAAAATCTGTCTTTTCAAAACTTCTGTTTGTATTGTGTGTATCCCTCTCCCTCTCTCTTATCTTACCCCAAACCCACATGGACCCAATAGAGGATGAATGGAGATGAGCTTGTATTTTCTGGACCGATGAGTCAGTTGGAGACAGACCGATGGATTCAGAACATGGAGGATCACATGGAGAATAACCCTATAGTCGGAAAGGATATGACCCAGCATGCTCTTCAGTGCATTGAAAGAGGTGCTGCTACTTGGTGGAGGATGTACCAAACCATCAATGGATGGCAAGGAGTAACCACTTGGAAAGAATTTAAGTTGACTCTGCCAAAGTCTCGGCTTGTGTCCCAGAAGTTGAAGCCTTATGGAAAGGATATGAAGAAACCTTGTGCATGCAAGATTTGTGGAGAAATAGGACACACCCATAAAGAACACAAGGATGAATGCCCTAATTGTGAAGGAAGTCACCCAGTTGAAGAATGCCCAATTAGGCAGATTACTTGTTTCTTGTGTGAAGGGACTACTCCACTATCCTGCTAGTGTCACATTTACCCCATGGTACAACGAACCATCCAACAGAAGAAAGAAGTAATGAAAGGAGCCCTCATGGAAATTTTAGAAGAAGTTGTGATGAAGGAAGAGATGGAGGACACGCCTAAAAAGTACCCGAGTAAACCCTGCACTAAGTCTTGCTATTCATGTGGAGAAGAAGGACACATCTCCCAAAATTGTTTGAATGGGGATCTAGTATAATTCCCGACAGAGGAAGTAGAATATGACCCACAAGAAATAGAAGCCATGATTGGCATGGAAAGGTCCAGGAAGAGAAGCAGATTGGATTCCAGGAAGGACCTGAGTCATATCACCTGTTACAGGTGCAAGGAGTCAGGGCACTACCTCAACAATTGCCCAAAAAGGAAACCTCGATACTTGTCAGAAGTAATATGTTTTAGTTGTAATGGAGCAGGGCACTTTGCCAGAGAATGCCCCAAGGAGAAGGAAACTTGTGCTAGATAGTTGAGTTTGCAACAAAAGAAATGGAGTAGTAGAAGTGAGAACATTTTCTTTTATATTGAGGTGTTGAGTTGAGACATGTAATGGAAAAGCGAGAGATTGTAATCACTTGAGAATGAATAAAGTTAGCATCGTTGGTACTGATATGGATTTTATGAGTTGTTACTCTATGAAGAAGAATTTTGGCCATTCTGAGGATATGAGAAATATGGTCTATGGAAGATTTGTGCATTTTAAGGGTGGTAGTACCCTGTAAGAACTTGACCCCTGGAAAAGATAAGGATACTCCACTGAGTGGATTTCGGACAAAATGAATACGAGTTTTGTCTCGATATGTGTGATACCCCAAGAGTATGTGGGATGAAGTTGGAGACCGTCAGTTGTTTGGACCAAATGTGATCAAGGAGTCAGAAGAGAATGTTAAGTTGATTCGAGATAGACTGAAGGTAGCTCAGTCCAGGCAGAAGAGTTATGCAGACTCAAAAAACGCAAGGAGGTAGTCTATGAAATTGGAGACAGAGCATGTCTTCGTGTGTCCCCTCTGCGAGGAGTTAAATGATTTGGAGTTAAGGGAAAGTTAGCCCCGAGATTTGTAGGACCATACCGAGTTTTGGAGCGTATGGGAGAAGTGGCCAACAAGTTGGAGTCACCCGAAGGACTGTCAGGAGTTCATGATGTGTTTCACGTTTCCCAGTTGAAGAAGTGCCATGCAGAGATGGCCAATATTCCCCTGTAAGGACGCTTGACCCTGGAAAGGATAATGATGTTCCACGAAGTGGAATATGGACTCCATAAGTATAAGTTTTTATCTCGGTATGTGGGATATCCCACGAGGATGAAGAGATAAATTACTATTGGATATAAAGGAGGTATGATGTCGGAAATATGGATCAATGGAAACTCCATGATGAGTCTGAGTAATCATGTCCTAGTTTGGTGCCAATAGAAGGAAGGAAGACATACAATTGGATGGATTTAAGAATACTAGGAAGTTGGAAGTTGGAATAATGATCAGTTGCCCGATGATAAGTTCAAGGACTACAAGTGATGAGATGGGCCATAACCCACATGCCCAGGACCTGCCAAGAAGCAAGCACATTCTTGCTGAAGGAAAAACCCTGGAGGAAGATACGACGTTTATCGGCAGACAATTTTATAGGAGTAACGCAAAACCTGAGAGTTGTGAAGGAACGATAGATGTTTGTTTGGCTTGCAGAATCTATGGATATATCCGAACTTGGTTCGTCAAAGAGAAATTCTGCAATGCTTGTGAGGATGACCGAGTGTTAGAATGCGAGATTCGCTAAACCGTATACAAGGTAATGATTTGGGTGCGGGATGGATTGATCACCATACCGACTTACTCTTATTGTTCGCCTTGCTATATGGGATGGTAAATCTGAGTGACTTACCTATAGTAGAGAGACGATCAAAACCTTGTTTAAGCCTTAGAATGGTATAGGTATTTTTCCCTTGTACAAGGCAGCTTTGCCAACCGTAGGTTATACGGTGAGGATCAACCCAGACCCATTTCCTGCAGGAGAAACCATAAATTGTTGACCACCATGAGATATCGATAGTTGTTTAGTATGGCGCCAGACCCGTCAGCTAAGAAGACCCAGTCTCAGGAAGAACCTTACCAAGATGAAAGGTACAGAAAGAATTGTGGTAAAGGTTATGCCACTACCGGAAGAGCCCGGATAAGGAATTATCCTGAAGATCCAAGAAGACCGACACTGTTAACAATAAAATGGAGTATATGAGTTTTGATGGAACCGTAACCATGCTTCTAAGGGTGGTAGCACCCCAGACCCCGGAGACGATTGATGAAATTTTGAAGAGACCCCGAACCTAACCTATTTCTTTCTAGCCTCTCCGAATCTCGAGGACGAGATTCCTTTTAAGGGTGGTAGGTTTGTAACATCCCAAAATTCTAAATTTTGGAATGTTATAATAAATAGATAGATTTGATTGATTGTTTGATTGATTGTGTGAAATTGAGTGAAATTCGAAACCTTTTTGAAAGTTAAATGAGAGGGAATAAAAGGACTTTCCCAAACTTTCATTTTGCATTCGTGATCTCCGTGAATTCAAATTCTTTTCACCACGAAACCCTGGAGAGAAGATGACATGACTTCTTCCATTTATTTAAATGACAAGGGGTGTTGAAAATATTTGAATTTCATTTGGAAAATATTTCCAATTCTGAAACTTTATGCAACTCAATGATTTTCACGAGAGGAGATAAAATGACTTCTTCAAATTATATGAAATATGAGTTGGGAGTTTCAAAGGATCAAATTCAAAGTCTTTTGGAATTATTTTTCAATTTGGAGTTATTTGGATTTTATTCAAATCATTTTTCTCCAAAAATAAAATACATGGAAAATAGGGTAACATGATTCCCTACAACAGAAAATTGGAGAGAAATAAATTTGATTTCATTTTGGTATTTTTAAAATGATTTTGTTGGATCTTATTAGAGCAGGAGCACTGTTGGAATTATTAGAATTTGTGTGTATTTTATTTAATGCTAGAAAAATGTTCATGTCGTAGAAAATCTTTTTCTGAAAATTTTGATATATAATATGCCTATATAAAATTTTATTTTATTTTTGTTATTCGGTTTTCCTTCTGTTTCTATTTAAAAAAACTGTACGTGCCACCCATATATATTTACCGCCTACATGCGCATTATAGTAGCTTCTGGCGCCCCATTGTTTTTTTTCTCTCTTAAATAGGCCAGGCCCAGCCAGCCTTTTCATTTTTTTTCTTAGACCGAATTTTGTAAAAAAAAAACTGCGGCCGCAGCATGCACGCGGCCGGCCGAAGGCCTAGCCCATGCGAGCCGCTCATCTCTTTTCATCTCTGTTTCGTATATTTTCGTCTACGTTTAGTCCCACATTGCCTAGCCTTTGACATTTAAACCTCTTTTCCATCAATAAATATAGACTCATAGAGCCTCCAAAAAATCATCCGGTTCGGATTAAATCAATATTTTGGTTTGACTAGATTCATTTAAAGAAAATATATTTCTCCTCTCCGGCGCGACTTCTGAAAATTGTCTCTTCTCTCCAAAGTCATCTTTTCTCTGCCTTATAAAGGTATCTTTCTTTGTTTTTTTTCTTCTTATACTTCCGTAGTTTATTATTTTTAGACTAATACGATAGAATAATTAGATTATAAATTAGTCTATGTATTTATACGTTAGACCTTAATCGGCCCTAATTTTTCAAATAGCCATAACTTTTCACTCGTTTATCCAAATTAGATAAAATCAGCGCCTATAGCTTCGTCTTGTTTTCACCTATCCAGTGAACCTGTCACATCAACTTTTTGAAATTTTCAAATTTCGAATTTTGTTCAGATTCATATTTAAACTTTTTTGAACATAACTTGAGTTTCGTAACTCCGATTTAGTTGATTCTTTTTGCAAATCGAAGCCCTTGACCTAAACTTTCCGATAAGGCCAAATTCACTTAATTTGGGTACTATCAGGAATTTTTTTATGATGCAAGAGTTATTTGCTTGGTTTTGACGTTTTCCGAATTGTTTTCTTTGTTCTCTCCGATCTTTGAGTGATTGCTTATTTGTGGTTACTATTGCTTGCTTACGATAGATTGACCGGAGTGTGACGAGTAGAACTATCAAGAGTTTTGAGTGCGAATCATCTTCATCAACATTGCAGGCAAGTTCACACTTTGATCATATCCCTTTCATACCCAGTTTTTATGCGTTAGTTTCACCCTCAAACATTGCATGAGTAGGATTGATAACATGTGGGTATTGGGAAGTAGTTGATGAGGCAGGAACCTACTGCCCTGCATTCAAACCTTGGAAATTACTATTACGTTATGCTTATATTGCCATGCCATGCTCGTAGACGTGGATTGGGTTTGATAGTATTTCATGACAGATGTGAGATTATTAATTAATGGTTTACTTAAGGTGGCAACTTTAACACACATCTGGGTAGATTGAGGCACCTGGGTATTCTAGCGATTACCTGTCTAGGCACCTGGGTATTCCAGGATTGCCTGTTTTTTTATGGACCGCCACCCAGGCTCAAAGGGATCATGAGATTATTCATATTAGAAACTTCCGTGTGTAGTCGCAAGCTATTATGGGCTCTAGCATAGTTGACTAAGTCGTGCGAACTCTTATAGTGGTAGACTAGCAGATGTAGGGGATGTAGGTGGTATGGTCTACCCGATCGTAAGGTGCTAGCGCTTCTGAAAGACTATGTCTCGGTCATCCGTCTTCTCAAACACCATGTAGTGCGAGAAACCAAATGGAGGCGATCGAGTCTTGTGAGGAAAAGTGCGCAAACCTCTGCAGAGTGTAATAAACTAATCATGGTTAGCCGTGTCCCCGGTTATGGACATCTTGAGTATCTAGTACCTGGATTATCATGTGAATCTCATCATGTTACTTTAAATTAAGTTTGTTGGGTTTAATGATGTTACTTAATTGGGATTGAGAATGCTGTCAACCATTCTCAATGTTCAACAACCACCATGATAGTTAAATAAAAATTTATTCCTTTGCAGTAGGAAAAAATTGGCTTTTCGCAAAAACATATAACCATAGAGCTTTTCCACCAGCCATATATGCATGTAGTGATAGCCATTGTTCATCATTCTCTATGGTGTGAATTTGCCAGTACATTCAATGTACTGACCCTTTGTGGCTGCAACGTCTCATGTTGCAGGATTATCTTACGACGAGTAAGTAATACGTTAGGGTTACGATTTCTACACTCAACTTTGCCGTTGGTGTTGATGGGAATCCACAACCTTGTTACTTCCGCTATTTGGATTGAGGTAATAGTATCTACGTTACTTTATACATGTGATTTACCTTTGTTATAAATCCTCGAGTACTGTGTGTGTCAGCATACCGATCCAGGGATGACACTTAAGCACAGAGACTTGATCCATTCGGGTCGGGTCGCTACACGTAAATTCAGGCACTTGATGTTTTGGCTAGTTCGGATGGTGAGTTTCACGTTAAACTCCATATTCGCAACAAGGCTGACAACTCCACATGGACCCTCGTTGCCGTGTATGGGGCAGCCCAGGATGAGTTCAAGGCTGATTTTCTTTGTGAATTGGTTAATTTGGCGAAAGATAATCCATATCCCATTCTTATAGGTGGGATTTCAATTTGCTTCGATTTCCAAATGAGAAAAGCCGTGGTAGGTTTGATAATCATTGGCCTTTCCTTTTCAACGCTGTCATTGACAGTCTAGATCTGCGAGAGGTGTCCATGATTGGAAGACAGTTCACTTGGGCGAACAGTCTTCCGGAACCGACATATGAGAAACTAGATCGCGTTTTAATGGATACTGACTAGGAATCTAAATTTCCTATGGTGTATGTTCGTGCTCTACCTTGTATCGAGGCTATATCAGACCACACACCCATTCTCCTAACTACTAGATTGCCACGACCACAACACAGACGCAAGTTCAAATTCGAACTTGGGTGGTTGCTTCGGGATGGCTTCCATGATATGGTCAAGGAGGTGTGGGAGAAACCAGTGGCCGGGCCTACCCCAATATATAGATGGAATAACAAAATATGTGCATTATGTAAATTCCTTGGTGGTTGGGCTAGACATACGGTAGGTTTCCTCAAAAAGGAGAAGCTTCGTATTTCATCTATCATTGATGAATTAGAAGCTTTGGCAGAGGTTAGACCCCTATCCGAGCATGAAATCGAGATTAAGAATCATTTGAATGCACAAATAGCTAACATGCTGCGTGAAGAGGAACTTAAATGGTACCAACATTCTAACTCTCAGTATATCCTGAAAGGTGATTCGAATACTAGATACTTCCATGGAGTTGCCAATGGCAGACACAGGAATAAAATTATTCATTCTCTACAACAGGACGAGGGCACAATTGAGGGGCATGAGCAACTGAAATCTTATATCACTAATTATTATAAAAATCTGTTCGGAGCCCCACAGGAAGGAAACTTCTCGATGGATGAGTCCCGAACAGATGACATCCCCTAGGTATCTATTAAGGAAAACAACATTCTAACAGCCTCATCTCGGAGGAGGAAGTTAGAAAGGCATTTTTTCCAATGGAGCATAACAAAGCCCCAGGTCCAGATGGTTTCCCCACTGAGTTCTATCAGAACTTCTGGGATGTCATCAAACTAGATCTCCTTCTTCTGTTTAGCGACCTTCATGCTGGCCAACTTGAATTGTTTCGCTTAAACTTCAGTGACATTATTTTACTACCTAAGGTTAATGAGGCTGAAAGGATACAACAATATAGACATATTTGCCTCCTTAATGTTAGTTTTAAAATATTCACGAAGGTTGCGACTATAAGGCTAAATTCGGTTACTGAACATGTGGTTCGACCTTCACAGACTGCTTTTATGCAAGGCAGACACATCCTAGATGGAGTTGTTATCCTTCATGAAACAGTCCATGAACTACACCGGAAAAAGCTGAATGGGGTGGTACTCAAAATAGACTTTGAAAAAGCTTATGACAAAGTCAAGTGGCCCTTTCTTCAACAGACTCTCAGAATCAAAGAATTTTTTGCAGAGTGGCGTGCTATGGTCCATAACTTCGTTTCTGGAGGTATGATGACCCACAAGTATAGGGGATCTATCATAGTCCTTTCGATAATTAAGAGTGTCGAACCCAACGAGGAGCAGAAGGAAATGATAAGCGGTTTTCAACAAGGTATTCTCTGCAAGCACTGAAATAATAGGTAACAGATAGTTTTGTGATAGGATAATTTGTAACGAGTAACAAGTAACAAAAGTAAATAAAGTGCAGCAAGGTGGCCCAATCCTTTTTGTAGCAAAGGACAAGCCTGGACAAACTCTTATATAGAGAAAAACGCTCCCAAGGACACATGGGAATATCGTCAAGCTAGTTTTCATCACGTTCATATGATTCATGTTCAGTACTTTGATAATTTGGTATGTGGGTGGACCGGTGCTTGGGTACTGTCCTTACTTGGACAAGCATCCCACTTATGATTAACCTCTATTGCAAGCATCCACAACTACAACAAAAGTATTAAGGTAAACCTAACCATAGCATGAAACATATGGATCCAAATCAGCCCCTTATGAAGCAACACATAAACTAGGGTTTAAGCTTCTGTCACTCTAGCAACCCATCATCTACTTATTACTTCCCAATGCCTTCCTCTAGGCCCAAATAATGGTGAAGTGTCATGTAGTCGACGTTCACATAACACCACTAGAGGAGAGACAACATACATCTCATCAAAATATCGAACGAATACCAAATTCACCTGACTACTAATAGAAAGAATTCTCCCATGTCCTCAGGAAAAAACGTAACTACTCACAAAGCATATTCATGTTCATAATCAGAGGGGTATTAATATGCATAAAGGATCTGAACATATGATCTTCCACCAAATAAACCAACTAGCATCAACTACAAGGAGTAATCAACACTACTAGCAACCCACAGGTACCAATCCCGGACTTGGAGACAAGAATTGGATACAAGAGATGAACTAGGGTTTTGAGAGGAGATGGTGCTGGTGAAGATGTTGATGGAGATTGCCCTCTCCCGATGAGAGGATCGTTGATGATGACGATGGCGATGACTTCCCCCTCCCGGAGGGAAGTTTCCCTGGCAGAACAGCTCCGCTAGAGCCCTAGATTGGTTCCACCTCGTGGCGGCGGAGTCTTGTCCAGAAAGATGGCTTCTGATTTTTTCCTCATTGAAAGACTCCATATAGCAAAAGATGGCCATCGGAGGGCCACTAGGGGGCCCACGAGGTAGGGGGCGCGCCCAGGGGGGTAGGGCGCGCCCCCACCCTCGTGGGCAGGGTGTGGCCCCTGGTGAACTTCTTGCGCTCGGTATTTTTTATATATTCTGAAAATGACTTCCGTGAAGTTTCAGGACTTTTGGAGCTGTGCAGAATAGGTCTCTAATATTTGCTCCTTTTCCAGCCCAGAATCCCAGCTGCCGGCATTCTCCCTCTTTATGTAAACCTTGTAAAATAAGAGAGAATAGGCATAAGTATTGTGACATATGTGTAATAACAGTCTATAATGCAATAAATGTCGATATAAAAGCATGATGCAAAATGGACGTATCAACTCCCCCAAGCATAGACCTCGCTTGTCCTCAAGCGAAAGCCAAAATCGAAAAATATGTCCACATGTTTAGAGATAGAGGTGTCGATAAAAATAAAATACGGACATGAGGGCATGATACGTCTCCAACGTATCTATAATTTTTGATTGCTCCATGCTATATTATCTACTGTTTTGGACATTATTGGGCTTTATTATCCACTTTTATATTATTTTTTGGGACTAACCTATTAACCGGAGGCCCAGCCCAGAATTGTTGTTTTTTTTGCCTATTTTAGGGTTTCGAAGAAAAGGAATATCAAACGGAGTCCAAACGGAATGAAACCTTCGGGAACGTGATTTTTGGAACGAACAAGATCCAGGAGACTTGGACCCTACGTCAAGCAACCAACAGGAAGCCACGAGGTAGGGGCGCGCCTACCCCAGGCGCGCCCTCCACCCTCGTGGGCCCCCTGTTGCTCCACCGACGTACTCCTTCCTCCTATATGTACCTACGTACCCCCAAACGTTCAGATACGGAGCCAAAACCCTAATTCCACCGCGTAACTTTCTGTATCACGAGATCCCCATTGGGCCTGTTCCGGAGCTCCGCCGGAGGGGGCATCGATCACGGAGGGCTTCTACATCAACACCATAGCCTCTCCGATGAAGTGTGAGTAGTTTACTCAGACCTTCGGGTCCATAGTTATTAGCTAGATGGCTTCTTCTCTCTTTTTGGATCTCAATACAAAGTTCTCCCCCTCTCTTGTGGAGATCTATTCGATGTAATCTTCTTTTGCGGTGTGTTTGTTGAGACCGATGAATTGTGGGTTTATGATCAAGTTTATCTATGAACAATATTTGAATCTTCTCTGAATTCTTTTATGTATGATTGGTTATCTTTGCAAGTCTCTTCGAATTATCAGTTTGGTTTGGCCTACTAGATTGATCTTTCTTGCAATGGGAGAAGTGCTTAGCTTTGGGTTCAATCTTGCGGTGTCCTTTCCCAGTGACAGTAGGGGCAGCAAGGCACGTATTGTATTGTTTCCATCGAGGATAACAAGATGGGGTTTTTATCATATTGCATGAGTTTATCCCTCTACATCATGTCATCTTGCTTAAGGCGTTACTCTGTTCTTATGAACTTAATACTCTAGATGCATGCTGGATAGCGGTCGATGTGGTGGAGTAATAGTAGTAGATGCAGGCAGGAGTCGGTCTACTTGTCTCGTGGACGTGATGCCTATATACATGATCATACCTAAGATATTCTCATAACTATGCTCAATTCTGTCAATTGCTCAACAGTAATTTGTTCACCCACCGTAAAATACTTATGCTCTTGAGAGAAGCCACTAGTGAAACCTATGGCCCCCGGGTCTATCTTCATCATATTAATCTTCCAATACTTAGTAATTTCCTTTGCTTTTATTTTACTTTGCATCTTTATCAATAAAAATAGCCCAAAAATATTATCTTATCATATCTATCAGATCTCACTCTCGTAAGTGACCGTAGGGATTGACAACCCTATCGCGTTGGTTGCGAGGATTTATTTGTTTTGTGTAGGTGCAAGGGACTCGCGCGTAGCCCCCTACTGGATTGATACCTTGGTTCTCAAAAACGGAGGGAAATACTTACGCTACTTTGTTGCACCGCCCTTTCCTCTTCAAGGGAAAACCAACTCAAGTGCTCAAGAGGTAGCAAGAAGCATTTCTAGCGCCGTTGCCGGGGAGGTCTACACAAAAGTCAACATACCAAGTACCCATCACAAACCCTTATCTCCCGCATTACATTATTTGCCATTTGCCTCTCATTTTCCTCTCCCCCACTTCACCCTTGCCGTTTTATTCACCCTCTCTCTCTCTCTATCCTCCCTCTCTTTCTCTATTTGCCTGTTTTTTGCCCGTTTCTCGTTTGCTTGTGTGTTGGATTGCTTTGCTTGTCACGATGGCTCTACCTAGATTTGGTGATCTTCACCTTAAAAGGTTAGAAGAGATCAAAAGCAACATCAGGAGTTTTATGGTTTTGCAATTTGAGCATAATAATTTCTTCAGAAATGAGCTTAAGGAACAAAAAAGTTTTATGAGTTATATGAATAAAGAGCTCGATGATATGTCTAAAGAATTTGATGGTTTAAGATCCCAAATTGCTCGTCTTGAGAAGTTGACAGCTGAAATATCGGATAAGCAGGCTACCTTAGTTAATAAGATGGCCGCTAAACTGGAGAACTTTGAAAATAAAGATGAAGATCTAGAAGTTATTGATCTATGATGGGACTGAATATGATCCACCTTTACCTAGAAGGTGTTCCAAAAATTCGGAGTCTTTAGATGTTGATGCTAAAATTATTAAAAGTGGGATTGAAGAAGTCAAAATTTTAAATAGTAATGAACCCACTATTTTGGATTTCAAGGAATTTAATTATGATAATTGCTCTTTGATAGATTGTATTTCCTTGTTGCAATCCGTGCTAAATTCTCCTCATGCTTATAGTCAAAATAAAGCTTTACAAACATATCGTTGATGCTTTGATGCAATCTTATGAAGAAAAACTTGAGTTGGAAGTTTCTATCCCTAGAAAACTTTATGATGAGTGGGAACCTACTATTAAAATTAAAATTAAAGATCATGAATGCTATGCTTTGTGTGATTTGGGTGCTAGTGTTTCCACGATTCCAAAGACTTTGTGTGATTTGCCAGGTTTCCGTGATTTTGATGATTGCTCTTTAAACTTGCACCTTGCGGATTCCACTATTAAGAAACCTATGGAAGAATTAATGATGTTCTTATTGTTGCAAATAGGAACTATTGTGCCTCGTAGATTTTATTGTTCTTGATATCGATTGCAATCCTTCATGTCCTATTATTCTTGGTAGACCTTTCCTTAGAACGATTGGTGCAATTATTGATATGAAAGAAGGAAATATTAGATTCCAATTTCCGTTAAGGAAAGGCACGGAACACTTTCCTAGAAAGAAAATTAAATTACCTTATGAATCTATTATGAGAGCCACTTATGGGTTGCCTACCAAAGATGGCAATACCTAGATCTATCGTTGCTTTTTATGCCTAGCTAGGGGCGTTAAACAATAGCGCTTGTTGGGAGGCAACCCAATTTTATTTTTATTCCTTGATTTTTACTCCTGTTTAGTAATAAATAATTTATCTAGCCTCTGTTTTGGTTGTGTTTTTTGTGTTTAATTAGTGTTTGTGCGAAGTAGAACCGTTGAGAAGACTTGGGGAAAGTCTTGTTAATCTTGCTGTAAAAAACAGAAACTTTAGCGCTCACGAGAACTGCTGCCATTTTTATTTGGAAAGTGCTATTTAGTTAATTATTTTTGAAGATGATTAATAGATAAATTCCTCACGTCCATAAATTTATTTTAGAATTTTTGGGGTTCCAAATCTTGCGCTAGCTACAGATTACTACAGACTGTTCTGTTTTTGACAGATTCTGTTTTTCGTGTGTTGTTTGCTTATTTTGATGAATCTATGGCTAGTAAAATAGTTTATAAACCATAGAGAATTTGGAATACAGTATGTTTAACACCAATATAAATAAATAATGAGTTCATTACAGTACCTTGAAGTGGTCTTTTGTTTTCTTTCGCTAACGGAGCTCATGAGATTTTCTACTTTAAGTTTTGTGTTGTGAAGTTTTCAAGTTTTGGGTAAAGATTTGATGGATTATGGAACAAGGAATGGCAAGAGCCTAAGCTTGGGAATTCCCATGTCACCCCAAGATAATCTAATGACACCTAAAATCCAAAGCTTGGGGATGCCCCGGAAGGCATCCCCTCTTTCGTCTACTTCCATCGGTAACTTTACTTGGAGCTATATTTTTATTTACCACATGATATGTGTTTTGCTTGGAGCGTCTTGTATGATTTGAGTCTTTATTTGTTAGTTTAACACAATCATCTTTGCTGTACACACCTTTTTAGAGAGACACACATGATTCGAAAATTATTAGAATACTCTATGTGCTTCACTTATATCTTTTGAGTTATATAGTTTTGCTCTAGTACTTCACTTATATCTTTTAGAGCATGGTGGTGGATTTGTTTTATAGAAACTATTGATATATCATGCTTCACTTAGATTAATTTGAGAGTCTTAAATTGTTGGGGAATGTAGTAATTTCAAAAAATTTCCTATGCACACGCAAGATCATGGTGATGCATAGCAACGAGAGGGGAGAGTGTGATCTACGTACCCTTGTAGATCGATAGCGGAAGCGTTAGCACAACGCGGTTGATGTAGTCGTACGTCTTCACGGCCCGACCGATCAAGCACCGAAACTACGGCACCTCCGAGTTCTAGCACACGTTCAGCTCGATGACGATCCCCGGACTCCGATCCAGCAAAGTGTCGGGGAAGAGTTCCGTCAGCACGACGGCGTGGTGACGATCTTGATGTACTACCGTCGCAGGGCTTTGCCTAAGCACCTCTCAAATATTATCGAGGATTATGGTGGAAGGGGGCACCGCACACGGCTAAGAATATGATCACGTGGATCAACTTGTGTCTAGGGGTGCCCCCTGCCCCCGTATATAAAGGAGCAGGGGGAGGTGCGGCCGGCCAGGAGGAGGGCGCGCCAGGAGGAGTCCTACTCCCACCGGGAGTAGGATTCCCCCCTTTCCTAGTTGGAATAGGATTCGGGAGGGGGAAAGAGGAGAGAGAGAAGGAAGGGGGGGGGGGCGCCGCCCCCCTCTCCTTGTCCTATTCGGACTAAGGGGGAAGGGGCGCGCGGCCCAGCCCTGGCCACCTCTCCTCTCTTCCACTAAAGCCCACTAAGGCCCATATACCTCCCGGGGGGTTCCGGTAACCTCCCGGTACTCCGGTAAAATCCTAATTTCACTCGGAACACTTCCTATATCCAAATATAGGCTTCCAATATATCAATCTTTATGTCTCGACCATTTCGAGACTCCTTGCCATGTCCGTGATCACATCCGGGACTCCGAACAAACTTCGGTACATCAAAATGCATAAACTCATAATATAACTGTCATCAAAACCTTAAGCGTGCGGACCCTACGGGTCCGAGAACAATGTAGACATGACCGAGACACATCTCCGATCAATAACCAATAGCGGAACCTGGATGGTCATATTGGCTCCCACATATTCTACGAAGATCTTTATCGGTTAGACCGCATAACAACATATGTTGTTCCCTTTGTCATCGGTATGTTACTTGCCCGAGATTCGATCGTCGGTATCTCAATACCTAGTTCAATCTCGTTACCGGCAAGTCTCTTTACTCGTTTCGCAATACATCATCTTGCAACTAACTCATTAGTTGTAATGCTTGCATGGCTTATGTGATGTGCATTACCGAGAAGGCCCAGAGATACCTCTCCGACAATCGGAGTGACAAATCCTAATCTCGAAATACGCCAACCCAACATGTACCTTTGGAGACACCCGTAGAGCTCCTTTATAATCACCAGTTACGTTTTGACGTTTGGGAGCACACAAAGCGTTCCTCCGGCAAATGGGAGTTGCATAATCTCATAGTCATAGGAACATGTATAAGTCATGAAGAAAGCAATAGCAACATACTAAACGATCGGGTGCTAAGCTAATGGAATGGGTCATGTCAATCATATCATTCTCCTAATGATCTGATCCCATTAATCAAATGACAACACATGTCTATGGTTAGGAAACATAACCATCTTTGATTAACGAGCTAGTCAAGTAGAGGCATACTAGTGACGTTTGGTTTGTCTATGTATTCACACAAGTATTATGTTTCCGGTGAATACAATTCTAGCATGAATAATAAACATTTATCATGATATAAGGAAATAAATAATAACATTATTATTGCCTTTAGGGCATATTTCCTTTAGTCTCCCACTTGCACTAGAGTAAATAATCTAGATTACACAGTAATGATTCTAACAGCCATGGAGCCTTGGTACTGATCATGTTTTGCTCGTGGAAGAGGCTTAGTGAACGGATCTGCAACATTCAGATCCGTATGTATCTTGCAAATCTCTATGTCTCCCACCTGGACTAGATCCCGGATGGAATTGAAGCGTCTCTTGATGTGCTTGGTTCTCTTGTGAAATCTGGATTCCTTTGCCAAGGCAATTGCACCAGTATTGTCAGAAAAGATTTTCATTGGACCCGATGCACTAGGTATGACACCTAGATCGGATATGAACTCCTTCATCCAGAATCCTTCGTTTGCTGCTTCCGAAGCAGCTATGTACTCCGCTTCACATGTAGATCCCGCCACAACGCTTTGTTTAGAACTGCACCAACTGACAGCTCCACCGTTTAATGTAAACATGTATCCAGTTTGCGATTTAGAATCGTCCAGATCAGTGTCAAAGCTTGCATCAACGTAACCATTTACGATGAGCTCTTTGTCACCTCCATATATGAGAAACATATCCTTAGTCTTTTTCAGGTATTTCAGGATCTTCTTGACCGCTATCCAGTGATCCACTCCTGGATTACTTTGGTACCTCCCAGCTAGACTTATAGCAAGACACACATCAGGTCTGGTACACAGCATTGCATACATGATAGAGCCTATGGCTGAAGCATAGGGAACATCTTTCATTTTCTCTCTATATTCTGCATTGGTCGGGGATTGAGTCTTACTCAATTTCACACCTTGTAACACAGGCAAGAATCCTTTCTTTGCTTGATCCATTTTGAACTTCTTCAAAACTTTGTCAAGGTATGTGCTTTGTGAAAGTCCAATTAAGCGTCTTGATCTATCTCTATAGATCTTAATGCCTAATATGTAAGCAGCTTCACCGAGGTCTTTCATTGAAAAACTCTTATTCAAGTATCCTTTTATGCTATCCAGAAATTCTATATCATTTCCGATTAGTAATATGTCATCTACATATAATATCAGAAATGCTACAGAGCTCCCACTCACTTTCTTGTAAATACAGGCTTCTCCAAAAGTCTGTACAAAACCAAATGCTTTGATCACACTATCAAAGCATTTATTCCAACTCCGAGAGGCTTGCACCAGTCCATAAATGGATCGCTGAAGCTTGCACACTTTGTTAGCTCCCTTTGGATCGACAAAACCTTCCGGCTGCATCATATACAACTCTTCTTGCAGAAATCCATTCAGGAATGCAGTTTTGACATCCATCTGCCAAATTTCATAATCATAAAATGCGGCAATTGCTAACATGATTCGGACAGACTTAAGCATCGCTACGGGTGAGAAGGTCTCATCGTAGTCAATCCCTTGAACTTGCCGAAAACCTTTTGTGACAAGTCGAGCTTTGTAGACAGTAATATTACCGTCAGCATCGTCTTCTTCTTGAAGATCCATTTATTCTCTATTGCTTGCCGATCATTGGGCAAGTCAACCAAAGTCCATACTTTGTTCTCATACATGGATCCCATCTCATATTTCATGGCTTCAAGCCATTTTGCGGAATCTGGGCTCACCATCGCTTCTTCATAGTTCGTAGGTTCATCATGATCTAGTAGCATGACTTCAGAACAGGATTACCGTACCACTCTTGGCGCGGAATCTCACTCTGGTTGATCTACGAGGTTCAGTAGTATCTTGTTCTGAAGTTTCATGATCATTATCATTAGCTTCCTCACTAATTGGTGTAGGTGTCACAGAAACAGTTTTCTGTGATGTACTACTTTCCAATAAGGGCAGGTATAGTTACCTCGTCAAGTTCTACTTTCCTCCCACTCACTTCTTTCGAGAGAAACTCCTTCTCTAGAAAGTTTCCGAATTTAGCAACAAAAGTCTTGCCTTCGGATCTGTGATAGAAGGTGTATCCAATAGTCTCCTTTGGATATCCTATGAAGACACATTTCTCCGATTTGGGTTCGAGCTTATCAGGTTGAAGCTTTTTCACATAAGCATCGCAGCCCCAAACTTTCAGAAACGACAACTTTGGTTTCTTGCCAAACCACAGTTCATAAGGCGTCGTCTCAACGGATTTTGATGATGCCCTATTTAACGTGAATGCGGCCGTCTCTAGAAGCGTATCCCCAAAACAATAGTGGTAAATCAGTAAGAGACATCATAGATCGTACCATATCTAGTAAAGTACGATTACGACGTTCGGACACACCATTACGCTGTGGTGTTCTGGGTGGCGTGAGTTGCGAAACTATTCCACATTGTTTCAAATGTACACCAAACTCGTAACTCAAATATTCTCCTCCACGATCAGATCGTAGGAATTTTATTTTCTTGTTACGATGATTTTCAACTTCACTCTGAAATTCTTTGAACTTTTCAAATGTTTCAGACTTGTGTTTCATTAAGTAGATACACCCATATCTGCTTAAGTCATCTGTGAAGGTGAGAAAATAACGATATCCGCCACGAGCCTCAACATTCATCGAACCACATACATCTGTATGTATGATTTCTAACAAATCTGTTGCTCTCTCCATAGTACCGGAGAACGGTGTTTTTGTCATCTTACCCATAAGGCACGGTTCGCAAGTACCAAGTGATTCATAATCAAGTGGTTCCAAAAGCCCATCAGTATGGAGTTTCTTCATGCGCTTTATACTGATATGACCTAAACGGCAGTGCCACAAATAAGTTGCACTATCATTATCAACTCTGCATCTTTTGGTTTCAACACTATGAATATGTGTGTCACTACTATCGAGATTTAATAAGAATAGACCACTCTTTAAGGGTGCATGACCATAAAAGATATTACTCATGTAAATAGAACAACTATTATTCTCTGATTTAAATGAATAACCGTCTCGCATCAAACAAGATCCAGATATAATGTTCATGCTTAACGCTGGCACCAAATAACAATTATTTAGGTCTAATACTAATCCTGAAGGTAGATGTAGAGGTAGCGTGCCGACTGCGATCACATCGACTTTGGAACCATTTCCCACGCGCATCGTCACCTCGTCCTTAGCCAATCTTCGCTTAATCCGTAGTCCCTGTTTCGAGTTGCAAATATTAGCAATAGAACCAGTATCAAATACCCAGGTGCTACTGCGAGCATTAGTAAGGTACACATCAATAACATGTATATCACATATACCTTTGTTCACCTTGCCATCCTTCTTATCCGCCAAATACTTGGGGCAGTTCCGCTTCCAGTGACCAGTCTGCTTGCAGTAGAAGCACTCAGTTTCAGGCTTAGGTCCAGTTTGGGTTTCTTCTCTTGAGTAGCAACTTGCTTGCTGTTCTTTTGAAGTTCCCCTTCTTCTTCCCTTTGCCCTTTTTCTTGAAACTAGTGGTCTTGTTGACCATCAACACTTGATACTCCTTCTTGATTT